>NC_139989.1:2740520-3035520 GCF_964263955.1 Coregonus lavaretus | reverse complement strand
GGTTGGTCGGATGTGTGAAACTTTTTTTATCTTCATCCTCTCCCAGTTTGAGATGCTGACCGGAACGCTCCCATTCCACGGGAAAGACCGCAAGGACACCATGACCATGATCCTCAAGTGAGTCTCTTCGACCAGGTCGACCACTTTACTTCTTTTATTTTTATTTTTATTAATTTTTTTAGGGGGTAGATCAGCTTTAATATTGCAGATAGATTGTAACTTCCATCAATGTAATTGTCTGCATCACTTCCAATCCCCCATATGTTTTTTTTCTTTCTCGCATATATATATATATATATATATATATATATATATATATATACACACATACACATACATATACGCATATACATATATATATATATATATACATACATATCCTTTAAAAAAAAAATATTTCCCTTTATTACTTTCCAACCCCACCATCCCTTCCCTAATTGGAGTAAACTAGTGAACAACAATGCTTAGGCCTCTACTTCATGCTTATACATACTATATACATTTTATGGACACAGTCAATAATTATATTTTGTTTGTTTTTACTCCTGAACTTCCTCCGATCATTTTCATGATGTTCATCTGGTATGCTTCTATATGCCATATCTTTCTAACTGTGCTCTTTCACAAAAGCTCACAATATATAACCTATATACTTATTATGGACTCAGCATGTCTTACACTAGTTATCTTGTTGTTATTAGTTGTTGTTATTAGTCCCATCCTTCAGCTCCATTCAACACCTCCCATCTATCTCTTAACACCATCCATATTGGATTTCTATTTGCCATATATTTTTCAACTGTACTGTGATGTCTTACAAAAGTTCTGAACCTTTCTATTCTCATTGTTTCTACAGTTTGTGAATCGAAAATAAACATCTTTGCTAAAAGTATTATTATATTATTGATCGATTGACTATGACTTTTCAGATCACCCAGTAGTGCTATCTGCAGGGTCAGCTCCATGCAAATATTGCAATCCTTCAGCCATTCCTGGACCTGTGTCCAGAAACAAGCTACAAATGGACAGTACCAAAACAAATGATCTAATGATTATGTCTCTTCACAGCCAAATCTGCAGAGCTGGGAAGATTGTATCCCCCATACAAATAACATTCTATTGGTAGCAAGAATTTTATATAATAATTTAAATTGAAAAATTATACGTTTTGAATCCGGCGTCGTTTTGCATATCAGTTCATAAACACTATGCCATGGAATCGGTACATCAAAAATCTCTTCCCAACTATTTTGCAATCTATATGGGACGGCTGTCAATCTTTTGGTCCTTAAATGAAACTGGTAAACTTTTTTATTTATCACAATTTTCTTTAACCAATTATGTTCTTTAATGCAGGGCCGACAGACAAGTTCCTTACTTTTTCCTCCTTCCACTTTCCTCTTCCATTTTTGCGGTAATGCTGCAATTATTTGGTTGTAATTTTGGGTAGAGCAGACATTTCCATATGTTTTTGTTAGCTGCATGTGCGACATAACTCCACCATTCCTACCGATAATATCATTTACGAAGATTATACCTTTTTTAAACATTTTCTTAAAAAAGTACGTTTTTTTATCAATTAGTATATTTGAGTTTAACCACAATATTTGTTGCAATATTTGTTCTGTCATTTCTGGAGGATTAAATTGACATTTCAACCAACTTTCTATGGCTTGTTTTAGAAATAGTGATATTTGGGAGATGATTTCCTTTTCAAATACCTGAAAGTGAGGGGTTGTAATCTGAATAAAGGGAAAAAGTCACTTCTTGAACATTGGGTGAGACAATCTTACTAGTTTGCTAGAGAACCAGTTCGGATTTAAGTATAATTTTTGTATGACTGAGGCTTTTAGTGATAGGTCTAATGCTTTAATATTTAATAATTTCTGTCCTCCTAATTCATATTCATTATATAAATAGGCCCGTTTAATTTTGTCTGGCTTGCTGTTCCAAATAAAATGGAATATTTTTTTCTCATATAACTTAAAAAACTGTTCACTAGGCATAGGCAAGACCATAAGCAAATAGGTAAACTGGGATAATACTAAAGAGTTAATCAGGGTGATTTTTCCACAAATTGACAGGTATTTACCTTTCCATGGTAGCAAGATCTTATCTATTTTTGCTAACTTTCTATTTTTATTTTTTTGGAGTGAGATCATTTATTTCATTTGGGATATGTATTCTGAGTATATCCACATCACCATCAGACCATAATATTGGTAAACTACATGGTAATGTAAAAATTGTATTTTTTAGTGATCCAATACGTAATATAGTACATTTATCATAATTTGTTTATCATAATCCAGAGAGGTTAGAAAATGTATCTAGATCCTCTATGAGGCTGTGGAGGGATTCAATTTGTGGATTTAAAAGAAAACATGAATCATCAGCGTACAATGACACCTTTGTTTTTAAGCCTTGGATTTCTAATCCCTTGATATTATTGTTGGATCTGATTTTAATAGCTAACATCTCGATGGCAATAATAAATAGATATGCCGATAGTGGACAACCTTGTTTCACTCCTCTTGACAGTTTAAACCTTTCTGAGAAATAGCCATTATTTACTATTTTACACCTAGGGTTACTATAATTGACCTTTTTTAATCTCACTGGAGTAATGTGTTTACAAGACTGGGTTTGTGTTTGTGTGTTTGTTCTATGCTGAGGCAGCCCAGGGGAAAAGAGCGGGGGATTAATATTACAAGAGGTATTTGTAGCACTCAGCAGGAGGGCATGATAGATGGAAAGACTATAAGAGTGGTAAAAGCGGGTAAATGGACTTAGCTAAGTGGGCTGTTAGACGTTGATGACGGAAAGGGGGAGAGATATAGGGAGGGTACGAGAGAGGAGGAGAGAGGGAGGGTGGAAGAGGGGAGAGATGGAGTGGGAGAGAGAGAGGGAGGGTAAAGAAGGAGAGAGATGGAATGGGAAAGAGAGAACGAGAGGAAGGGTGCAGGAAAGGGTGAGAGAGATGGAATGGGTGAGAGAGATGGAATGGGTGAGAGAGATGGAATGGGTGAGAGAGATGGAATGGGTGAGAGAGATTTAAACACAGAATGATTTATCTCTCCCTCTCAGTGGAAAATGTTGAGAATGTTTCTCTCTCTAGACTGCTGAGATCGTTTCTGTTAAACGCTGAGTTAGTTTCCTGTGTGTGTTACTGGACTTCAGCATTCAGTCAGATTGAATACAGGTTAATAATGATGACTGTGTCACTATCTGATGTTCTCTGTTTTCCCTGTATCACTGTTTTCTTCTCTTCTGCCTTCCTTCCTTCCTTTCTCTCTCTCTCTCTCTCTCTCTCTCTCTCTCTCTCTCTCTCTCTCTCTCTCTCTCTCTCTCTCTCTCTCTCTCTCTCTCTCTCTCTCTCTCTCTCTCTCTCTCTCTCCCTCCCTCTCGCTCTCTCTCTCCTCAGGGCTAAGTTGGGGATGCCACAGTTTTTGAGTTCCGAAGCCCAGAGTCTCCTAAGGAACCTTTTCAAACGCAACCCTACTAACAGGCTAGGTAACACAACCTGATCTAAGGTCAGGGTTAAGTTTTCCCCCTTAATGGTTAAGTTTAGGATTGGGGAAGGTAATCTGATCCTAGATCTGTGCTGAAGTTTAACTTCTTGTTCTGTTCTCTGTAGGGGCCGGCCCAGATGGAGTGGAGGAGATTAAAAGACATCAATTCTACTGCAACATAGACTGGAACGTGAGTAATGTGACGTCTCTTCTCACTGTGTTTCAGAGGCTGTAGAGTCACTATATACCATATAATATGTCCTCTATTTGTGTGTAGAAACTGTTCCTTAGAGAGCTCTGCCCTCCCTTCAAACCTGCTACGGGACGACCTGACCACACCTATTTTGACCCAGAGTTCACCACTAAAACACCCAAAGGTACACACACACACTTGTGCGTGCACACACACTCGTCTCTCCATCCATCCATCCATCTGTCAATTACTCATTCATCTGTTGACAATCAACCACTTGTATGTGTGTGTGTTTGTGTGTGTGTGTGTGTGTGTGTATAGATTCCCCGGGTGTTCCGCCCAGTGCCAACGCCCACCAGCTGTTCCGAGGATTCAGCTTTGTAGCCATGACATCAGAGGAAGAGACACAACCACTACAGACTGCTGTAATGCAGGTACACACACACACACACACACACACACACACACACACACACACACAAGCCTCTCCCACGCTGATGAGTATAAATCAAAGCGTTTTTCCTCCCCTGCATTGCAGCCTCCACACCCTTTTCCTCCTTCTGTCCTCCCCACTCTCTCTCTGGAATATGGTCTTCACACACACACAGGATCTTGTAATGTGTAGTTTTTAATCTGTGTGTGTGTGTGTAGCAGCTACACAGAAATGTGTCCCAGTTGTCTGAAGCGTATGAAGTGAAGGAGGATATAGGAGTGGGATCATACTCCGTCTGCAAACGCTGCATACACAAGATCACTGGCATGGAGTACGCGGTTAAGGTGAGACACACACACACACCAGAAAGTACTGACATTGACCATTGTATTGCTAGTATTCAGAGCCATACATACACACAAGTTGGTATTGGTTTCAACCCCAAAACGTGTGTGTGTGTGTGTGTTTGTGTTGTAGATCATCAGTAAGGCCAACAGAGACCCAACAGAGGAGGTGGAGATACTACGGAGATACGGACAACATCCCAACATCATCACACTAAAGGACGTGAGTCACAAACACACACGCGCACACACACAAAAATACACACACACAGTTTTGTATTGATATCCTTGTGGGGACCAAATAATTGATTCCCATTCAAAATCCTATTTTCCCTAACCCCTAGCCCCTAACCCTAACCCCTAACCCTAACCCCTAACCCTATAACTATAACTAACGTTAATTCTAACCCTAATTGTAACCCTAAACCTAAAATAGCATTTTTCCTCGTGGGGACCGGCGAAATGTTCCCACTTGTCTGAATTTTCTTTGTTTTACTATCAAGGACTTCTGGTACCCACAAGGATAGTTAAACACACACACACACACATACTATTACACCAGTATAACCCTGCTGTCTCTGCTGTAGGTGTTTGATGACGGTAGGACAGTGTATCTGGTCACAGAGCTGATGAAGGGAGGAGAGCTGCTGGATAAGATACTGAGACAGAAGTTCTTCTCAGAGAGAGAAGCTAGCGCTGTCCTATACACCATCACCAAGACTGTTGAATACCTACACATGCAGGGGGTAAGAGTGTGTGTGTGTGTGTGTGTGTGTTATTAAAGGATTGTTCAGTAGGAGTGTATATCAAGTTATAACCCTTTGATCCTACATTTTATAATTTATTTTATTTTATTTACAGCATACCAGGTAACCTAGTTGTCTTTCAATGTGTTGATGTGTGTGATTGATTAATTGACGGATTGGTGGATTGATTGCCAGGTGGTGCACAGGGACCTAAAGCCCAGTAATATCCTGTATGTGGATGAGAGTTGGAACGCTGAGTCCATCAGGATCTGTGACTTTGGTTTCGCCAAGCAGCTGAGAACTGAGACAGGCCTGCTGATGACGCCATGCTACACTGCTAACTTTGTAGCTCCAGAGGTACGTACCATGCCACACACTCTCTCTCTCCCTCTCTCTCTCTCTCTCTCTCCCTCTCTCTCTCCCTCTCTCTCCCCCTCTCTCTCTCCCTCTCTCTCTCTCTCTCCATCTCTCTCTCTCTCTCTCTCTCTCTCTCTCTCCCTCTCTCTCCCCCTCTCTCTCTCTCTCCCTCTCTCTCTCCCTCTCTCTCTCCCCCTCTCTCTCTCTCTCTCTTTCCTATTCGTTCGGACAATTCTCTCTTTCACACTAGTCTTTCCTTCTCTCTTTCTCTCTTAACCGCTGATATTCTCTATGTGTACCCTCTCATCCACTGATCATACAGTATGTGGGTGTGTGGTGTGTTGTCTAGGTGTTGAAGAAGCAGGGTTATGATGCTGCCTGTGACATCTGGAGTCTAGGAGTCCTACTCTACACTATGCTCACAGGGTAAGGCTGTGTGTTTGTGTGTGTGTGTGTGTGTGCGTGCAACAGTGCGATGTTTCCCTGGACTAACCTTCTGGTGTGGTTGTTTGTGTATTTGCAATTGTTTACCCTTCTCTCTCCTCCCCCCTCTCTCCCTCTCTCCTCCCCCCTCTCTCCCTCTCTCCTCCCCCCCTCTCTCCCTCTCTCCTCTTCTCTCCAGGTTCACTCCGTTTGCCAACGGTCCAGAGGACACACCAGAGGAGATCCTGGCTCGGATCGGCAGCGGGAAGTTCTCTCTGACCGGAGGATACTGGAACTCTGTCTCAGCAGAGGCCAAGGTACACACACACACACACACACTCACACAGAAGCCAAGGGAATGTTACCAACATTCAAACACAATATTCAATGGTTGATAATGTTGTAATATGTTTTTGACCTCTGACATTTAGGAGCTGGTGTCTAAGATGTTACACGTGGACCCACACCAGCGTTTGACAGCCGGGCAGGTGTTGCGTCATTCCTGGGTCACACACCGATACAAGCTGCCCAATTTCACACTGACCAGACAGGACGCTCCGCACCTGGTCAAGGTAACAGACACACTCTAAATGTCCTGTTTTAATGTCTCAGTATATTTTATTGTGTGTTTGACACTATAAAGTGTGAGTTGCCATTTTTTGTTAACTCGTTTGTTTTGGTTTATGCAGGGCGCCATGGCAGCCACCTACTCTGCCCTCAACAAGAACGTTCCACCTGTCCTGGACCCCGTGGAATGTTCCACTCTAGCCCAACGGAGGGGGGTGAAGAAACTCACCTCCACTGCCCTCTGAGCGTTAACGTTTCACCTCAGACTTATAACCCTGCCGGAGCTCTGCTCAGACAGATGGACAGACCTGGTCCCTCAGATGACCTGGACAGAACTCTGATGCACCTGGGAGCCCCCCTGACCCTGCTCAGTTATTAACTAACCCAGTGATCTTCACCCCTGGTGCTGGAGACCAGGGCTGGTGGTGACCACTCAAATATTGTAGCGTCTCTCCAGTCTTTGCTTTGGACAATTAGCGTTGCCTCTAGACTCAAGAGACAGGTGTCAGGAACATGAATGTGCTGTATTTAGATGTCTGTACTTCTGGGAACATTTGAGAGATACCTGCATTATGCATTTAAGACCCATATTAAAATGTTGATGATGATGAACTGTATAATGTAGCTCTGTGTATAAACCTAAGTAGCCTCAAAGACAGTACAATATGAAGATAGGCTAAAACTGCTTCTCCAATAGAAATCCCAGATCACACTTGTCACCAATGTTATGGCGACATTGGCTAACTAAGATCATGCGTAGAAACACGTCATCGGGTCCAATGATCGTCTCGTGCTGAACTGCGCGTGTGCAGACCGTCAAATCAAAGGCACTCCTTCGATATAACCCTTTTTTTTGACGAAAATGAAAACGTGTCAGTTTGTCACTTTCAGGAGGTTGGAGTAATAACACGTTCAACTACTTAAGACATTGGCTCAAATCCAGGTTGTGCCTTTAGATTTCGACAAAATTAACAACTAAGGAATAATTTTTTACTTCTCTAATTGACTTCACCAACCCCAAACCCTGGCCTGGTCTGCTTGGTCTGTTTCGCAAGCGATCCCGGAAGACTCGCGATGTTGCATCTCTGGGTTTAGAAACTCTGTGGTAGCCTCTTCAAAACTAGTAATGTCATAAGAGTGAGAGCAGGTAGAGCTCCACTGACCCCGCCCCCTATGTAGAGACAAGCTCCTCCTAGTCAGACACAACATCCAGAGTGACAGGACTGAGGTCCAATCATGGCTTTGTTGGGCCAGTCTGGGTACAGCCTGCCCTGTCCACGCCACACCTCAACATTTACAGACACCAAGGGAAACCTGATCCTGGACCAGTGTTAAGTGGTGGTTATCTGGACAGCGAGTCTGTGGCTTGCCCAGTGTGTATGTTGCTGCCTTCAAATGCTCCTCAGCACTCCTCTGAACCTTATGTTTCCCAGTTCTGAGGTGCATTTGATGGCAGCATGTGTGTGGATGACGCTATGAGGAGTCTGTATGAGTCTGGTACTGAAGTGTACTGGCAATACTGTAGTAGAGCAACTCAGGTTTCTAGGAGATTAAAGACAATGTATTTTATAAGTCCATTAACTATGTAACGTAAACACACAGGTGGGGGTGGGAGAGGTCCATGGATGTAGAAATGTGTGGATAGAAGGGACATGATCTTTTATGGTGAATTGAACCCTTTCAACCTGCCGTCTGGAATGTCATGACAGTTGTGGAGGTAATCCAGTATGGTACTGTCTGGGCCAGCTGGCACCTGCTGACTTCTTGTCAATCCCTTTAAAGCACTGTCTGTCTAATTGAATGAAGAAAGCTGTAGCTACAGTATCAATGACTTGTAGCAGTATTATTGAATGAATGAGCTGATCCTGGATTGGTGACAACTCCTACCTATTCGATCGCTCTCCCTCAGCTCTTCTGGATGTATTGTAACACAGTCTTTCAGTTTCTGATTGAGCAGAGCTGTAAGGTTGTGTGTTTGAGATGTCTGTATGTTTTTTCCCCCTTCCAGTTTGAGAGTAGAATATGCATTTTTTCTCTCTTTTGATGTCTTTGTGTCACTCTCCTTCCTGTGTCCCTTTCCAGTGGAGATAGTGTCCCTTCCTCCACCCCTGCTGCTGCTGCTGTCTCCTCTCTCTGGTTTTGTATCTCAGTGGAGTCACAGTAGGACTTTGTATTGAACATAATAAAAATACCTTCAGTATACAACTGTGTTTTTCACTGACCAGTAAATACCACAGAAAGGCTTTTTATTCAGACAACATACAGTCAATAGTGTAGAGAACAATGCATCAAAGATGTTCAGTAATGGAACCAGTCGACATCAAAAGGCTCCTGGATGGCAGGGCTACAGTGGCATTCCGGTCTAATCTCTATTGGCCAGAGAAAGTTCACTTGGCTTCCTATTGGCCCAGAGAGAGTTCTCCTTTCCATTGGCCCAGAGAGTTCCTAATGTATACATCTGGTGTAGATAGAAATGTACTAGAGTTGACACAATTCCCTATTCTACATGACAGACAATCCATATGTTTTTAAAAAGATACATGTTCTATACAACACATTTCTATGGGTATGTTGCACCCTTTCACCCTACCCATAGTGCTGTACTACTAACCCTGGAGTACTGTAAGAAATAAACAAGTGCTGATGAAGAGGAAGGTGCAGAACCAGAACGAACAAACATGTAAACCTCATAGGATCATGTATGGGCTAATAATATACTCTACAACTCAATACCAACCCAAATATTAACTCAGAAACACTTAATTACATTTGTATACATTTGCGACTATCACATTTTACGTAAAGCTACTTACAGCTAATGTTGTGTAAGACAATTCTCTAAATCTAAATTGATAAAGGACAATACAAAAGATTCAACTGAATTATCTCTAGAATGAATGACAGAAATTAAGGCTAAATACATTTAACGTAGGATATTATGGGGCTTACAAATGGCTTACAACGCTTTGAAGACGCATGGCCTTCAATGTGAAAGTGACAAACAAATACTGCACAAATTGGCTTCAATCTGATATCCAATAAGAATCCCATCGTTACAAACCTAAACTCTCTCTCTAAATGACAGTTAGCTTGAAGGTCATTTCTCCCATTCCGTCTGTATCGATAAAGCAAACAGCTTCAGAATTCATTTACTGTAACAACCAAGTACTAGCTGTTCTTTAGTTAGATGATTTCATCCCAGTCTCAGTGTTCTCCTGTATAGAAATATTCACTAATAAAGTTCCCAGGTCAGTTTTTCATGTCAGAGGAGGGGCATGGTTATCGGACAAAGGGGAGGGGTTAAAAGCACAGCACTAGATTGAGATTGTATTTATATGGTTATTAATTCTTCTTCTTTGATGTCTTGTAGATGGGCGTGGTTATCTTGTAGAGGTGCAGGGTTGTTGGGTAGAGGGGAGGGGCTTTTCTTCAGAGGGGCTGTACTATGATGACCTGTATTGTCAGGTTTGTTGAGTTTCCCAGACTGCCGGTCCAGCTGCACCTGGTTGCGTCTGAGAGCGTGGTTTTTCAGGTGGACAGTGAGGCCCCTCTGGGTCAGCTGGTAGATACGACACTCATAGCAGTAGTAGGGAGTCACGGCCACGTGTCTAACCTGATGTATTAGGAAGCTGTCGATCGAGGGGAAGTTTCTTTCACACATCTCACAGCGCGGGACCCTGCCCGGGTGTTCCGTGTTGTAGTGCTTTTTCATCGAGAATTTATTCAGGATCTCCACGGAGCAGAAGGAGCAGCACAACATTACTTTGCGGAAACTGGTGTGACTACGAGAGTGTTTGTCGAGGACGATCTGGTTTCTGTAGTATGTGTTGCAGAGGGAGCAGAAGAATTTCTTCTTATGGTTGGGTTGGAATTTATTCTGATGCTCCCCGGCTCCTCTGGGTTTCCGGATAGCATCCAAGTCCTTTTCCTCCTTGTTGTCCTCCTTTACATGGTGGAAGCAGATGTGAGTCCTCAGGGACCCCTTGGATGGGTTGCGTTGGGGGCAGAGTGGCACTGGGCAGGCGTGTTTCGCGTCAGTGCAGCAGCCGGTCTTGTGCTCCAGTAACTCGCTTCGGGACTGGAAGGTGTTGCTGCACTGTGGGCAGCGGAACCCTGCCACTCTCTTCTTCCCCTCCACAGTCTGACCTTTCTGTCTCTCCCTCTCTTCCTCCCTTGCCCTCTCTGCAATCATCTTCCATTCGTCTTCCTCGGTCTTCCTCCTCTCTTGCTCATATCTCCACCACTGCGGCCCGGGAAGCTTTTTCCGTCTCCCCTTTTTCACCCACATCTCTTCCGTCCTGCTCTCTCCTCCTTCCTCCATCCTCCATCCCTCCTCCTCCCCTACTATATATTCTCTACATTCCTCCTCCTCTGGATTTGAGTTTTCTATCACAAACACTCCCTCCACCTCCCCCTCACGTTCCGTCACATTCATTTTCTCTTTCCCGTGAATCTCTGTTACCATGGCATCATAGCCTCCCTCCTCTCCTTCATCTGGGTGAATGTGTGAGTATTCCATCCCATACTCTCGTCCCTCTTCCTTCCTCTCTCCTGTGTGTGAGTCTCCTATTTTCACCACTCTAATCTGGTCATAGCTCTCTGCAATGCTCTCATCCTCTCC
Source organism: Coregonus lavaretus (assembly GCF_964263955.1). Lineage (NCBI taxonomy): Eukaryota > Metazoa > Chordata > Actinopteri > Salmoniformes > Salmonidae > Coregonus > Coregonus lavaretus. The sequence goes on along the minus strand of NC_139989.1, from coordinate 3,024,324 downwards.
AACATCTTCCTCTTTGATTGAACTAAACAATTTATTGATTGAATCCAACGAATTGTTCCAGGGATTCACCTGCGAATCCAACTCCCTGTCCACTGGCTCCTCCTTGATGCCAGCCAATTTTACTTCCAACATCCCAGTCCCCTTCGCACTCTCAGCGGACACCTGTGAGAGATGAACAAGAAGTGTTTAATTTATTAGAAACATTATTAAATTAAAGTTATAGAGTTGAAGGTAGTGCTACACCAGTATATGTACCTCTAACACCCAGAAAGCTCCAATTCACCAGCTCTGCAAGCAGTATAATGTCAAAATACATTTGTTGGTCAGCAAATATGATAGTTGGTCAGAGAAACTGCATATTTGGTGATCAAAGAACGAATTTTGACATTATAGCGCTTGCAGAGCTAGTGAATGGGAGTTTGAATCGGAGCATTCTGGGTGCACAGATAGATACTACTAGTTCAGGGCTACACTTGGTTTAATAAACTGTAGGCTAGGCAATTTTAGATAGCCATAACGTCTTCCAATATCAGCCTATAAGAATTAAAAATGTGTTTTTGTTGGTGGAGTGAAAAGTTAAAGAAATGAACTAGTTAATTGGCGGCAAATGTCTGAAGCAATTGCGCCGCCATCTTCTCTACTAAAACCTTTTCAGCCTACTATCTTTGATTAACGAGCCTATAGCTTAGGCTACTGTCTTTGATGCTATAGCCTAAACAACAGTTTGGGTTTGGCCCAATGTTCAATTAAGTTTAATAAAACACGTACAAATGTTGTTTTTTAAGTTGTAGGCTAGCCTCGTAGCGCGAATATCATACTCACTGTGTATTGCCGATAAACCGATGTTTTATCAGTGGAATAAATCGTTGGGATTGCGTCAAGATTTAATATTAACCTCGTGGTGAAACCGAGATCAAGTTTTGTGAAGCACTCTTCTGTAAAGTGGTCGCCACATAAACGGGAAACATCTGTTATTTGCGCTCCAGGGTTGCTTCCCTTGATAAACTGTAGCCACTGTTGGCGTCTCTGTGGCTCCTCTGGTAAACTGTAATGAATAATTGCGTCCGATTGATTGGCGCATCCTCTAACAATGCATTTATGGATTTCCATTGCGTTCTTCTCTTTAGCCAGTTATTTTCTAATGAAACGGAGTCACAACTTGTTTATACTTTTTAGCTACACATTTTGTGTCGTCACCGAGGTGTTACAGCTGCGTTTGCACACACTGACCCAGACTACCAGTATCTTTGTTATTGCTGTCTGCTAGCAGTTAGCTAACTGTGGCTAAGCTATCTACAGTGTAGAGTAACTATTTAATATCCGCACGTTGACTTTCCACTTTCTCTCTATCTGGCTATGAAGTTTGAACAATGGTGAATTCAGAAATATCCATGGATATGTGTACAATCAACCAAAATCATATTTTCCAGCTACCAAAATGTTATAATTTATCATGGATTGCTAAAATAGTTAGCAGGTTGTTACTTCTTCTGTTTTATCATCAGAAAATGTGCACTATCGCCACCTACTGTAGTGGAGTGTTTCTACTGAACGAGCATTTAACCTAGGCTATATTATTTTTATTCGAATGAATAATATAAAACATATGTATAAAATGTATATTTAATCGATAGGTTTTATTATTCTAAACACTTACTCAGTTCCAGCATATGAACATTTTTAAAGATTAGTCAAGAAAGACTGTCAAGAAAGACTGTGGTCCATTCACATACCCAGGTAAATTAGCCCCCTTCTACATTTACAAATATATTTTCAAATGAATATATGCTTTGTATAATGCTTTTGTGTGTTTATTTTAAACGTGTACTATTGTTGCCTTCCTAAATTGATATGATAAAGAAAGACAGTAACTAGCTAGCATAGTGTATTGCTGTTTCACAATGTGTGAATAAAGCTTTATAATTTTGTATGAAATGACATGCGCATGCGTAAACCGGTGCACAAGTGGTGATTTGGTTTTCCGTAAAATCTGCCGGGAGAAATTGGCCCGTTTTTCTTTCTCAGTATTGTTCATACAGCAGTAAGCGACACCACATCACCACGGGACGAAGAGAATATCTGAGCTGTAAATAATATGCCCAAGAATAAAGGTAAAGTGTTAAAAGTGCCGTCTATTCCCGGAATGTGTACTGCCGTCTCTGACTACAGTGTCTGACTACTTCAGTCTGCACGGAGTGAAAACGTGACACAATTGAATCGCTAGTAACGTTAGCTAGCTGACATAATGCCTAACGGTAACCGCCATCTAGTTAGCGTATATGTTCAAAATTCTAGGTACGTACAAACTAGGTAAGTTAAGTTTAGAGCAGCCAGCTCGCTGTATTGTCGTTCTGAAGTTAAATTGTACTGTTAAGGGCGCACATTACTATTCTGTCGTTTAACTAACTAGCTGGCTTGCTAGCCACTCACGGTGCTGACACTTGCATTTTAATGGCAGTTAACGTTATTTACTCAACGAACCCATTCAAACCCCAGTCAGCTAACGTTAGCTACATTTACCTGAAGCAAGGTTTCACGTACTGACTAGTTGGCCATATGGCATATCTGCGCTCTATTCCTGTAAAACATTGTCACATCTTGTTATAAGTCATCATGGTCCTCCGTAGTTGATGATGTGGGGTTGACATTGAAACACTATCATCAACCCCAAATAATACAGTATAGGTTAGCTAGCTATTGGTGTGATACTCCGAGTTCACAGGTCAAGTGGAAACTAAAAACCTTTACCTTACATAGCTAGTTACAGTAGTTAAATACACAGTCTGGGTGAAAATGTCTGCTAAATGACTAAAATGTAAGTGCTCTGTATGACGGAATGTATATCTGTCATTTCCAGGTAAGGGAGGAAAGAATCGTCGACGTGGAAAGAATGAGAACGAGTCTGAGAAGAGAGAGCTGGTGTTCAAAGAGGACGGGCAGGGTGAGTGGAAAGATGGAAGGTGATGGGAGAGTGTAGGGGTCTCTGCCAGGGCTTGTGTGGGTGTAGGCTTTTTGCTCCAGCCAAACGGCAACATGGCTGAATCAACTAATCAAGTCTTTGTTGAAGACTATATGATTGGTTGATGAGTTGGTGTGTTACTGCTTTGGCTGAGGCAAAAGCCTTCACGCACACCAGTTTTAGAATAAGAATATCATTTTAATGTTCTAGAATAAGAACTGCCAGTCTCTCCCCTGTGTAGAATACCTCAACTGCTCCTAACAATGCTCTAGAATGTTTAGCTCCCTTTTTTCCAGGTTTCTAGAATGCAGATAGAAATACAGCCCTGTTTTAGAGCAGATGTGTATTGTATTGAGGGTGTAGGCATACAACCATAATGATCAACATGGCCATATTCAGTGGGAGCAATGTACTGCTCTCCCCTGTGTTGTAGAGTACACTCAGGTGTTCTCACCTCCTGTGATGTTGTGTATGTTAAGTCATTCTCTCTCTCCTGTAGAATATGCCCAGGTGATTAAGATGTTGGGTAATGGGAGGTTGGAAGCCATGTGTTTTGATGGAGTTAAGCGGCTCTGCCACATCCGAGGAAAACTCAGGAAAAAGGTAGGAACACACACGCCCGTCATATTGACACACAAAGGAAACCCGGAATGATGCGGACTCAACACTTTTTTCCTCTATGGACTGTCAACCGCGACACAGCATGGGCTGCAGCTGTGTGTAAACCAATTATTTAGATTGTTATCCATTCATTTGATGAATTCCTTGTAAAAGCATTCTTATGATGTTGTTTTTCTTCCAGGTGTGGATTAACACGTCAGATATCATCCTGGTGGGACTGAGAGATTACCAGGTGAGATGACCCGCAAGTTTACGACTGCTGTTGTTGTTGTGGGTGACTGTGCATTTGGTTGTCACTTAGGGCTGGGCGAAATATGTAATTAATTTGATTAATTGAAATGTATGTTTTAGCACAAAATTCCAAATGCCTGTATCGCGAGAATCAAGTTTTTGTTTTTATGAGCGTTTATGTCCACTTGTTCTCATGTTGTCTTTTTGGTCTCGTCTCCTTTGCTCCTTCTGCACCTTTGTGTACATTCCCACTCATACACCAAGTCCCACTCATACACCAAGTCCCACTCATACACCAAGTCCCTGCCACCCACAACAACAACAGATGAGAAATCACTTCTTCCTCTATGACAAAAAGCTGTTTCAACTCGCTATTTGCATTTGAAGTTTGGTCCAACAGAATCAGTCATATGGACACTGAAACACACTGAGACATTATTTTACTGTAATAGAATAACTTAACCTTTCTAATGATACCCTTTTATAACTCAACTCCCGAAAGGTACAGAGAGTAGACCCTACTAAAATGGGAGTAGCCTATCAATGAACATTGTTTCTGGAAAATAAATGCTCCGTTTCTGTGCCACGTGCCGCTAGCAGAATTTTAGCCACCGACTGTGCTAGCTGTCTAGTTGTTTTATAAATGTTAAATGAGAATAAAAATGCGCATTTCTATAAGGAATTGGCAACTCATTCTGAGAAATAAGCATCTTATCCAGGTAGGCCACTTGATTTCAACATCTAAACAAAGTGGACAGGCAAGCATGCTATTCAAACAGTTGGAGATGGACAGGAGGGTCTGTTCATAAGAGTTCAACTGTTCTACCTTGTTAGCTAGCAAATAGATCAAAGTTGGCCAGACTTGAAATATGAAGATTATCTGACTACTAATTAGCATGTGGGCTTGTGCTTGAGAGATTGTTTATTAGACCTGTGTTACACAGGAGGTTGGTGGCACTTTAATTGGGGAGAACGGGCTCATGGTAATGGCTGGAGCGAAATAAATGTAATGCATCAAATACATGAAATACATGGTTTCCAGGTGTTTGATGCCATTCAATTGGCTCTGTTCCAACCATTATTATGAGCCGTCCTCCTCTCAGCAGACTCCTGTGATGTGTTAATTTTCTATAACGCCTGCTACAAGAAGTCGGTCGTTTATTAGTGGGGATGTGCATGGTTCTGGTTCAATTTGTAACAAAAGGGCATTTTCATAGACTGAGTTGAAAGCCAGTTCAGTGATTATTGCAAAAAAAGCTAGTTGGTCTTATGGTTGTGGAAGGCTTATATTCAGCCTAGGTATACTTACACACTCTCTGAATTCATTAGATTATTGCTGACTGTTTGAAATGCAGTTTGTTGACCTTTTAATTGTACAACAACGCTTATTCAGAGAGAACATGTAAAAAATCGAGCTATAAATCGGGAATCGCCCATAAGTTAGAAGAAAATCAAGATTGTTTTTGGCCATATCACCCAGCCCTATTGTATCATAAAAACAGGTTGGAGTTTAGGTTTCTCTCTACCCCTATAGGACAACAAAGCTGATGTGATCCTGAAGTACAATGCAGACGAGGCCAGGAGTCTGAAGGCCTACGGAGAACTGCCGGAGCACGGTGAGTACCAGGAAGAGGAGCTATCCCTACGGTAACAGCTAATGGGATTGGAATAGTGGTCATGTAGGAGAGGAGACGAGGAAAGAAAGCTAGTTGAAATGATTGAGACACAGCCCATGATGACTACCGCTGGACCAAATTCCATGTTGACCCATTGATTGGTTTTGTAGGTATTCAATTCATGGGTTGTTTTGTTTGCACATCCCTGTTCTCTCTCTGACTCCTCCTCTTCCTGTCTCCTCCCCACTCAGCCAAGATCAACGAGACAGATACCTTCGGTCCTGGGGACGATGAAGACATCCAGTTTGACGACATCGGAGATGATGACGAGGACATTGATGATGTAAGTGATCAATCAGTATCTTTATTGTCCCAATATCTTTATTGCTTTCTGTAGGTTGGAACGGTTGCAATGAAAGGAATGACCATCTGGTGACCTTCCATCCGTATCTCTCTCCCCTCCCTGCCCCCTCTCTCCCCAACTCCTCTCCTTTTGTCCTCTCTCCAACTCCCCCTTCCCACCTCCTCTGTCCTCTCTCCCATCTCCTCTCCCCAACACTCTCCCCACCTCCTTTCTCCTCTCTCTCCCCTCCTCATCTCCCCTCTTCATCTCTACCCTCCCCACCTCGTCTCCCATCTCCTCTCTCCCCACCTCGTCTCCCATCTCCTCTCTTCCCCTGCCTCCTTTCACCTGTCATCATCCTCCAGATCTAAGGACCTTCTAGGGGAAGGTGTGATTTTTTTCCCCTCCGCTCCGAAAATCAGCACAGGACTTCCATACTTCTCTACCGGAATCACTGTACCCTCTGCCCACATTTGTGGCTGTGTTAACTAGTGACGACCCCGCCCACACAACACATTTCAAGGAGGTTCAGCCCTCCCACTAACTCATTGATAACATGACTGCAGCTACTCGCAATCTCTTGCGTTATCTTTTTAATGTATTTATATCGATTTCATGCTGAGTGGAATTTAGTTACAAAATACAGTACAGAATCTCTGGATTCGCAATAAAAAGATCAACCATTTTATGTTTTGTCCTGCGTTCTGTATCATTGTAGTTTGTAGTTGGCAACGCTTTTATATTAGTTAGGATTAAATATATTTATTGGTTACGAAAAACTGATTTCTCCTGAAGATGCCTCTGTATCCTTTGGAATGTTTCTTTGTTTAATTCTATATCGTATTCCGATGACGCCATAATGCAGTTGGAGAACGTTTTGTTTGTATTGCTCAATGCCTAAATGAAGGCTACACATCCCCAACTTCTGTTTTTCAACAGTCTGTATTTTTCTATTGTTTCCCCATGTGTGTTTGTCTGTTGGTTTTATGTTTTGATCAACTACCAGAGGAATATGTCACAAAGCATCACTCAGTTCAAGCAAGGTAGGCCTACTGTTGAAAAACATTCAGATATAACTACTACTTTTGTGGTTTATTTCCTAAAATAATCTTGAAAATGTTATGTTTTTCAATTAAACCAATGTCTATTTCTAGAAGATATTAAGTTATTTCAGAATATTTAGGAATGTTAATTGGCTGTTTATCTACTTGTTCCTGCTTTGTGACACCCCCCTGGCTGTGGTTTAGAGACAGCTGAGTTCTGTCAGAGGAAATGGCTGCCTCCTAACCAGCCTGGTGGTCCAGTCTGTTGCTGCTGGAGCCAATTCCTCTGTTCAGTCGCTGTCATGCCAAAGATGTCATGTAAGGCTTGGCATCTATAGAGGAGTTGGCTACAGCTCATACAGAATGGGACCAAGGCTAGCTAAATATCACTGAACTGTGTCTGTCTTTAACACCATAGACAGCGCTTGAGCTACTATGATGTAATAAGGCTGATTATAGGGATTTCCAATAAATAACTTAATTCCATGGACTTGACATCATGTTTTTGACGTTACATTTCACACAGCTCTTTTCTTCCCTGAGAAAGACTGTAGCCTGTACTTGTATGTATCAACCACTAGGTGGTGCCACTGAGCTACAGCTAAACCTCATCCACAGGGTTATTTGTGGTGAGCATTAATAACATACATTGAAGCCTTTCTTTGTAACTCCAGTAATACAAAGCTGTTGCAATACTGATATATTTTTTTAGCATCGAATGTTATTGTTCTTTATGTTTGTGTAAATCAACGTCGGAGTGAGGATGACGCACCAGGGACCGAGTGGAGCTGTACTGGGCTGATGATCTGTAATCTTATTTTATCGTCTCCCTCTCATATTCTCACTGCTTCAGAAATGTAGCCTGAACAAACCCTTTATAAGAAGGGCAGATGTCTTGTCTCATTATGTTTCTATATCCAAGGCAACGTATAGGTTAGCTCCTTTACAACATATAGTATCTGACACGCGCATGTGTGAACTGTTATTTGGCGCCGCTGTTCTGCATAATACACCCCCATGAGGCCCAGTGGTCTCCGCTAACTGCACATGCCATGTACATCGAAGCTCTGGTGCAGCGCGTTCTCTATAAGCGCTCACAGTAGCCAATCTTATTAAAATGTGTGCGTTTTCATTAGCCTAAATAATGTGCCTATAAAGGCTCACTAGGGAGATAGTTGGAGCTGGGGAAAAGGGAGAGCGGGATGAGAGATAGGCTCCCGAGTGGCGCAGCGGTCTAAGGCACTGCATCTCAGTGCTTGAGGCGTCACTAAGGCACTGCATCTCAGTGCTTGAGGCGTCACTATCCTTCCTGTTTGGCCCTGTCCGGGGGTTTCTTCGGATGGGGCCACAGTGTCTCCGGACCGCTCCTGTCTCAGCCTCCAGTATTTATGCTGCAGTAGTTTATGTGTCGGGGGGCTGGGGTTAGTTGGTTATACCTGGAGTACTTCTCCTGTCTTATCCAGTGTCCTGTGTGAATTTAAGTATGCTCTCTCTAATTCTCTCGTTCTCTCTTTCTCTCTGAGAACCTGAGCCCTAGGACCATACGTCAGGACTACCGGGCATGATGACACCCTGCTGCCCCCAGTCCGCCTGGCCTTGCTGCTATTCCAGTTTCAACTGTTCTGCCTGCGGCTACGAAACCCCTACCTGTCCCAGACCTGCTGTTTTCAACTCTAAATGATCGGCTATGAAAAGCCAACTGAGAGACCTGAGCCCTAGGACCATACGTCGGGACTACCGGCCGTGGTGACTCCTTGCTATCCCCAGTCCGCCTGGCCTTGCTGCTATTCCAGTTTAAACTGTTCTGCCTGCGGTTATGGAACCCCTACCTGTCCCAGACCTGCTGTTTTAAACTCTAATGATCGGCTATGAAAAGCCAACTGAGATTTATTCCTGATTATTATTTGACCATGCTTGTCACTTATGAACATTTTTGAACATCTTGGCATGGTTCTGTTATAATCTCCACCCGGCACAGCCAGAAGAGGACTGGCCACCCCTCATAGCCTGGTTCCTCTCTAGGTTTCTTCCTAGGTTTTGCCTTTCTAGGGAGTTTTTCCTAGCCACCGTGCTTCTACACCTGCATTACTAGCTGTTTGGGGTTTTAGGCTGGGTTTCTGTACAGCACTTCGAGATATTAGCTGATGTAAGAAGGGCTATATAAAATAAAATTGATTGATTGATTGACTACAGACCCCCTGGTTCGATTCCAGGCGGTATCACAACCGACCGCACAATTGGCCCAGCGTCGTCTGGGTTTGGCCGGTGTAGGCCGTCATTGTAAATAAGAATTTGTTCTTAACTGACTTGCCTAGTTAAATAAATCAATAAAAATAGATATTCTCTGTCCCGCCATATTCTCTGTGCCTCTAGCCCTGCTTTGGGAAAGCCTGTGCCCTTCATCTTTTTTATTGACAGTGGGTTTCAAACCTTTAATGCTGTCCATTATGGGAGTATTTTCCCCCAACATCTTTATCATAGACCCTGCTGCTGATTCTCTGACTATTGGTTGCTGTTATTCACTGTTCCCTCAGCGCTATTTTTAGTCTATGAATAAACCAATGGGTGGTCTGTGTGTATTTATAGGCCTGTGTGTGTGAGAGAGAGAGACAGAGACCACTGAACCGACATGCGTGCACTCTATTTGATGTAATTAATGACGTAATGTAGAGCCCTCTGGCACGTATGTTGATATGTGACTTAAACCAGGCAGATATGGATTAAACTGTCTCATTAGAAATAATATATATATATATATATATATATATGTATATATATATATATTTTTTTTATGGCCAACTGTATCAGATTAAGTGACTTTGATTCCCTTCGAAGACATTAATTTCTACCGTTGGTTTCTCTCTCTCTCACTCGCTCTCATTCTCTCTCTTTCTGGCATCACTCCACTCTGTTTCTCTGGTATTTCTCTCTCGGTTCTGCCGCAGTAGTGTTCAGGCTGATTTGATTTGTTGCTGCTGTTCTGCGGCGGCCGGCGCGAATCACGAGGACGGACAGGGACAGGAGTGGCGGGAACAGAGATGACCACAGTCACACCAGGCGCTGGGCACGAGGTGACAGGTGAGATGATGATGCGCTCAGGATTTACTGGCGGTTGTTTTAATTGAATGATGATACTAGGCTTGGGATAACGATATTGTTAGGAGATTTTTTCCTCTATTCAATTGTTCTTCTTATGCGCTATCCTAAATGTTTTCAATTTAAATATGTCTGTGTTGATTAATGAATGGTCATGTTTGTGACTATAGGGAATGTTACTACGGGCGCGTTCGTATATTCACTCTGTCTATCTACTCCGACTTCAGAGCACTCTCGTCTGAGTGTGCCAGAGCGCAGATAACTGATGAATTTACGAACGCTCAACAGCAGTTGAATATGGCCAGAGCGTCCAGTGTGCGCTCTAAACGCTCCGAGAGCGAAACGCTCTGAATGTATTGTACATTTTAGTCATTTAGCAGACGCTCTTATCCATAGCGACGTAGTGAGTGCATACATTTTCATACTGGCCCCCCGTGGGAAACGAACCCACAACCCTGGCGTTGCAAGCGCCATGCTCTACCAACTGAGCTACAGGGGACTACATTATGAGCACAATCTGACAACGCTCTGAATTTACAAACGCCCAGAGCGCACTCTGAATGTTTCTTGATGTTAAAGTGTGTTACTTATCTCTCAAGATGAATAGTTTTTTTACGTAAACTTTGTTTATACCTATGGGGCAGATCTGACTGCCTATATTTACATAAATGTACATATCTTATGACCGTAAAAAAAACATCTGCTTCTTGCTGTGTGCAGATAGTGTGCATATACACTGAGTGTACAAAACATTAAGAACACCTTCCTAATATTGCCCCCCACACACACGCTGGGTCAGGGGTCATCTAGGCCGAGGATCAAACATAGAAATATAATTCTATGGAATCGAACCTGGGTGTGTCAAGATTGACTGTGTGAGCCCACTACACTAAAGTTTAATCTTCAGTTCTGGCAGCTGTGTGTGTGGAAGTGTGTGACTGACTCTACCCTCCAATCAGCAGTCATGACTGCGCCCATCATCACTGGGATAAGACCACTCACCAATGGGCATGCGTCCCCTTCTCGTCTGTCGTCCAATCACAACAGCCCAGCAGGTAAAATTATTTTATTCAATTTACATTGTATCTGTATGGGCTAGATACATTAACCAGATTATGTTTACTCCTGGACTAAAAAGCATGTATGTGCTTAATCTGGGTTTGAGTAGCTTTCTCCAAGACTGCATATCTACTGTAGATCCAGTTTGTTGTTCATTTAATATATCTTAGTACTGGTGCCAGCAGCAGTATACTTCAACCTCTCCAATGTTTTTATAGCAGTATGAAACACGTGATGTGCTCTGAGTTTCTCTTCTGTTCATAATTGCCCTCTATCTTCTCTCTTCTTCGTGTGTGTAAGTGTCCCCGCGGATGGACAGAGTGCAGCTAGTGAGAGGGAGGAGAGAGGAGAGAGAGAAGAGTCAGGGTATGAGTCACTGTTTCCAACTGAACTGACTGGATGGCTCTGTCATCTGCCACTGTGACAAACACAATCACACACACACACACACACATTTGTTTTACTATCCTTGTGAGGACCAAACAATTGATTCCCATTCAAAATCCTATTTTCCTTAACCCCTAACCCTAACCCCAAATCCCTAAAACTAAATCTATCCCCTAACCCTAATTCTAACCCTAAACCAGTTGCGGTGCATGGGTAAAATCACTGGGGAAGCCAAGCCCCCCCCCCAAAAAGCCATATTACAACCTATGTGTTGTGATAATTGCGTTGTTTGCTCTATAACCTGTTAATTCATATGCCTTGCGACCGTGATATATAGGCCTAAAGGCCGACACAATAAGACGACAGTGGCAGAATAAATTCAACCACACCTTTGTTTTATCATAAAACCGGAGAGCAACCTCTGTCCAGTGAAGTCCACAAAGCATATTGCATGTACAGTAACAGACAGTTACATGACCTACAGCATGGTCAAGCAAGTTAATGTCTCCGACATTTTCGGACCACTAATCAACTATTGATTTAGAACCACAGAGTTACCGCAAGTGGCAAAGAAAACAGGAGCTGCCTCCACTATTCCAGCACCATTTCAACTTCAACATTTCAACATCATCAAATCACCTCTGCTTAGTCTAATACAGTGACAACTAAAAGATACCAAAAACAACAACCAAATATGATGTGGCTGTCCATGGTACTGATTTCTGTGTGTGTGTGTGCTTGTGTGTGCATGCATGCGTTCGTGCAAGTAGAAAAACATGTCGACTCACCCTACTTGTAGAGAAACGCCAATGCCATCCTCCTCTCTTTCATGTTGACGAAATGGTCTATCACTCTGTCATACAGTACACGCTTTAATTTTTTGTTGTCCTAGGCTTCCTGGCTAAAATGGTTGCTCGCTAGCCTAACTTCCATTCATTAGCTAATTAACATTAGCCTTCTACATCTAGCTACATGTTGAACTTCCATCCTCTCAGGCCAGGGGCACAACAATGTATGAATTAATGGAAATAATCATTGGCCAGTATGGAGAATTAAGTAAAACCACAAGTCCAAATCCCTATCTCCATCCATGGCTAATTTAGGACAATTTTAGCTAGCTAGCTAGCTAGCCACCGGAGGACAACAACACAACAAGATGCAACAATTCAAGTTGTTTCTGTCAATGACGTATGCTCTCAATGCGATTTGATAGGTGTGACGCCAAAATCCAAGCTGGCTTCCCTTGACACTTTTTTTTGGTGCGCCAGGACCATTCAGCTCAACGCTGATTGGCAAATGTTTTCTACTTTTTTTGTCAAGGGAGGCCAAATGCTCGCTGGCTTCCCTTGCCTTCAACCCTAAACCTAACCCCTAAGCTTAAAAAAACATGTTCCTTGTGGGGACAGGTGAAATGTCCCCACTTGGCAGAATGTTCCTTGTTTTACTATGCTTGTGAAGACTTAAAACCAAACCACACTGTGTGTGTGTGTAGACCTAGGGCAGTTCTTGCGTGATAAGGAGCAGCGTGTGCGGCAGCAGCTGGAGCGTTGTGCAGACGAACGAGGGAGGAGGATGGAAGAGCAGAAAAGACGGGAGGAGGAGAGGAGGGCAGCAGTGGAGGAGAGGAGACGACAGCAGGATGAGAAGGTCAGAGGTCAAGCTCCTATGCTCCCTCTATAGAATTAGGAATTAGAATACTAGAATGGACATGAACATTCTTATGACAGTATAAAAGGTCAGCCATTTTGGTAAGGGAGTTGGTTAACCATGGTTTGCCAGTGCTGTGTACGAGTACTGAGTATGTGAAGACCAGACGCAGGAATTAACAAGGTCAAGGTTTACTTAACAATGACAAAGAGAAATAACAAAGATAGAGTAAATGACACGAAGCTAAACAATCACACACAACATCATAAGGAACAGTCCAGGGCTAAATAGGGGTGGTGATGAGATGATGAGGTGCAGGTGCGCTGGAGGTGATTAGGGTGCGTTGGGTTTCCATTCCGGTGTTGCCGAGGTGGTGCGCTCAGACCGGTGGCTCAGTAGACCGGCGAATCAGAGTGCCGGAGGGGAGCAACGGGAGGAGACGTGACAAAAACAATGAATTTGAAGAATTTATCTGCACTATTATAGCTAGCCAGCCTCAGTTTTAGAGGAATGATTCCATTAATTTGTCAAATTAACTGCCAATATGCCAACATCCCATTCAAACAATGCAGTCACAGCCATACATTTGCTGAAATCAGCCGATGATAGACAAGTTGTAAATGCAACTGATATTGTATCATATAATATCACTCACAGCTTTCCAAGAAAACAAAAATGTAGACATATATTTTAGAAGCTATTTATACCAAAAATTGGTATAAACCCTGTATAAACTGTATTTATAATTATATGACAATATTTTAGGTTGACAATAATTCTATTACACAATTTCTGATATATCAAATGCCTTACTTACATTTTTCTGCAAAAGTAAAATCAGGAAATGAATCACTTCTGCCTCTACTGCCATTTACTCCAATTAGACTGGTTTGGATTTCTCCCTGACCAAAATGGCTGCCATTATCAAACCATTCTGGAACTTTGAGGGTTTATGACAAAGCCCCTCTAGTAATTTAATAGGATCTCTATGGCTCCCTTTTGCCCCCTCTGTCTATCTTCTTGTCCTTTCCTCAACCACTCCTTCCACCTCCATCACAATTTAAACCCCCCCACCCTATTTACCTTCATCTAGTTACTCTCTCTCTCTCTCTCTCTCTCTCTCTCTGATCTTTGTTTCTCTCTCTCTCTCTCTCTCTCTCTCTCTCTCTCTCTCTCTCTCTCTCTCTCTCTCTCTCTCTCTCTCTCTCTCTGCACTAGGTTGAGTATGGTCTGCCTGTTGGGTTAGATTAGATGTGCTTTAAAAGTAAGCCATTGGTGAACATCTCAACTGATGATTTGAAATTCAACGGTGGACATTTTTCATTCTGTCTAAGCCTGGGCTGTCCTGGTGCGTGAAGAGTTAACAACTCCCATCAGGGTCCTAACCCCAAGATCAAACTATTCTCCTCCTGCGGGGTGGGGGTTGGGGAGGGGGTTGTGTGTCTATTGATTGGGAGCCTGTCATCATTGCATACAGCCCCTCCCCTTTACGTTAATTACTTAATGATTGGGTGGTCTCTCAGGGTGCATCATGACATCATCGCTAGTGTATCATGTGTAATTTCCTGGAATTAGACAGTACATTATGTATATATCTGTCATCATATACCCCTTATAGAAAAAACACGTTTTTGGAACATGTCAAATTCATGTGGTTTTCAAGACACACACACATGCACAGGGTGTACCTGCAGGGTGTAGTTTCCAGTGTGGATATTAATATTTGCTTATGTGTAGTAGGACCAGCTAGATGACAGAGTTTCCATAATAGAATGTGATAGAAGTGGATATGAAGCCAGGGGTAGTCTATAGAATTGATGTTGGTTGATTGTTGCAGATTTATCGATTGTATATGTAAACAATACAAGTTAATCTATTGATTAAATCTGTCTCTAGTTATTTAGAAGTGTGTGTGTTCTGCTGTAGAACTCTGTGGAGGTTCTATTTTAGGCTCCGGTCAGGTTCTGGGTTACCGTAGCGACATTGTCCGCTATCACCTCAGATCAATCTGCTTCTCCCTCTCCTCCCCCTTTCTTTTCTTCTCTCTCTTTCCTTCTCTTTCTCTTTCCATCTCTCTTTCATTGATCTTCACACACATCCTCCCTACCTCCCTCCTCACCCTCTCCTCTCCTGCAGTGGTGTGTGTGAGTCCCTCTTTCTCTCCCAACCTGAGGTGGGTTTTTCCCTTCCTCACAGAGAACACTGCAGCCTCAGCTGCTCTTTCCCCAACACAGTTACAAAGAAGATTTACAGCAGTTTATGCAATGCATGTGAATTGAAATGTGAATAGGAGATGGATTAAAATGAGAGGGAGAGAGGGGGATGGGGGGATGTGTGTCTGTCTCTGGTAAATGACATCAGAGCCTCTGTCTCTCTTTCTACTGTAGATCTCAGTAGTCCAGACAGGCAGGAGTTAACCCACCAGAGAAATACAGTCACTGAGCAGATGAAGGAGTGGGGGAGAGATACAGGGAGGGAGGGAGAGAGTGGAAAATTCTAAGGAGAAAAGAGCATCTGCGATGTGACAAAAGCAACCTGTCTTAGTACGCTATTCACATTCTGTGTGTGTATATGTCCCTATGATGTGTGTGTGTATATGTGCGTGCGTAGATGCCTTTGTGTGTGTGTGAGAGAGAGCTTAGTGGGGTGTCGTTAACAGAGGGGGAGGGGAATGGAGGTTACGTGCTGTCCCTCTGTCTGGCTTTCTGAAATAGACTCATCATCTGAGAGAGAGGAGGGAAGAGAGAGTGAGAGAGAGATAGAGAGAGAGAGAGAGAGAGAGAGAGAGAGAGAGAGAGAGAGAGAGAGAGAAAGGGATGGAAGGAGAGAATATAGGGAGAAAGAGGTGAGCAGAGACAGAAAGGGTGGGGTGAGGGGAGGGAGAGAGAGAGTGACAGAGCAAGAGAGAGAGAGAAACAGAGCTGCCTAGATGGAGCGGTAGACACCGACGGATGAGAGGGATAAAGAGAGAGAGAGATAGATAGATAGAGAGACGGATAGAGAGAGAGAGGGGATAGATAGACAGAGAGCGCCGAGGCCCTGGTTCATTTATCAGTGAGCAGCAGACAGTGTGAGCGATTGAACGAGTGAACGAACCGACACACTTGGAGGAGAGAGTGAGGGGCGAGGCTGCTGCTCTTGCTGCGGTGCACCGGTAACCATGGCGCAGCCGTCTCCGTGTGCATCACCGGGTGCTCGTCGCCGTAGCGACGGTTCGGTGAGAGAGTGTCTATTTTTCCCCGTTTTGGAACGCAACGAACAGGAGAGACTGGAGGCCCTGGTGAGAAGAAGGGAGAGAGGAGGAGAGAGGGACAGACGGATTGGGGAGGACAGGCCTAAACGCTGGACCTGGGGGACCACCCGGAGGGGAAGAGGGTGAGTACACTGGGGGGAGGGGGAGCATGGGGGTCAAACGGGAGGGAGAGACAGGCTGGTGAGGGGGAGGGGAGAGATAGATAGGAGGGTATGGAGGTTTGGGAAGTGTAAGATGAAGTGAGTGAGGGGGGACAGAGGAAGAGGGGAGGGGGTGATGGGATGTATTCAGGATGGGTGAAAGGGTGGGGACAGTGTGAGAGAGAGAGAGAGAGAGAGAGAGAGAGAGAGAGAGAGAGAGAGAGAGAGAGAGAGAGAGAGAGAGAGAGAGAGAGAGAGAGAGAGAGAGAGAGAGAGAGAGAGAGAGAGAGAGAGAGAGAGAGAGAGAGAGAGAGAGAGAGAGAGAGAGAGAGAGAGAGAGAGAGAGAGAGAGAGAGAGAGAGAGAGAGAGAGAGAGAGAGAGAGAGAGATAGAGATGATGGGGGCAGGAGGATGAGAGATAGACCACCTGAAAAGACATAAAGAGTACAGAGATAAAGGGCAATAAGGAGAGAAACGAGGGATGAGAGAGGAAGACAAGATTCCAGAGAGAGAGTGGGGAGGACAGAAAGAGGAAAAGGGTGTGGAGGCTGCAATGCAGGGGAGGACAACGCTTTGATTTAAACTAATCAGCGTGGGAGAGGCTTGTGTGTGTGTGTGTGCGTGTGTGTGCGTGTGGGCAACAGCATTATGGCTCACAACATTGCTCTGTGATGATAAGACAATTCTGTCTGTGCCACTTTAATCAGGCTGTTACAAGTGTGTATTTAGCTCAGGAATTCTGTGTGTGTGTGTGTGTGTGTTTGATGTGTGTGTGTGTTGGGTATCTCAGGAACAGCTGTTTCTGTGAAGTGCTGCAACCCTCCCTCATCAATGTGTGTGTGTTTGATGTTGTTTATTCCTAAGGTGAACATCAGTGTGTTGGAAAACTGGCCTGATTCCCAGCAGTGGCCTGAAATACGTATCTAACCACACACATTGACAGGGGATATTTACTGCGTATGTAAACACCCATCGTTGGGTTAGTCTCTCTACACACACACATCCTCATAATCTGTCTACCCGTGCTGTTGTGGCAGTGTTATGGCTAAGGTTATTTGCAATTACATTTTTACATTTGTATTTGTATAGTATGTGTTTTCAGCAATGACACTGCCATCAGTGAGCGGTACCAGAGCAATAGCCAGACTCTGTGGTTCATTTATAATTCCATCAATTATTCACACACACACACTCCATCCATCAGGCCTAGGATGATGTAGAGAATCAGCCCCTCTTGTAGAATACCTAGATTACCACATTCTTCAACAATCACTTATAGAATCCTACGATATAGCATTTCTTACAGTGAATACAAAACCCTGGTACAGTCTGGAGGATCACCACCTTTTACATTCTTTTTCAATTACTGATCTATACCATCACTCTACATCACTGGTGTTCTAACCTGCGGATGGATGGTAGATCTGAACTGAGATCAGTTGATTCTGCAGCATGCAGGCTCCGGTCACGCGCGTGTGTGTGTGTGTGTCAGAGACTCATAGGTATGTGTGTATACAATTGCAACACGTAGGTGTGTGGGTGTAGGTGTGTGGGTGTAGGTGTGTGGGTGTAGGTGTGTGTGTATGCAGTACATATGTACGTATCATTTTATACTCAGGTGTGTGTGTAATGCTTTGCTTTCTCCGCTCTGCCACACCTGCTAACAGGTAACCCTAAGACCCCGCCCTCTCATGCTATTGGCTCAGCTCTGCCTCATCATCCAGCCTCTGCTGCCAGTCCCAACCAATCCAGGAACGGTACAGACCACCTGATACCCTTAGTGTGCAGTTGTTGTGTTTGGCTCCATGTGTGTTGTGCTTTGTATTGCTAGTTCCAGACCTTTATTCTATTGTGACTGTATTCACAATAATGTTCATGTATTTTTTTTATTTTGGGCCAAGTATCCTTCGTCCAATCAGATTGTGTTTGCAGTGAATTCTTCCTTCCTGTGTGCCCATGGGGGGGGGGTCTGTGCATGAATATGGATATGGTTGTTTTCACCACACATGTTGTTTCCCTTTGGTCCTTGGGGTCCATTAGCTCCTTCTTCACCCAATCAGAACAAAGAGTTCATATACTTCCTGTCTGCCTGCAGCAGTCTAACCACACACACAGCTTATAGGATATGCAGAAGTCTCGACAACCCCCACCCCCCGAGACAGGTACTCAGACACACACTAATATAAAACCATCCTCTCTCCTTTGTGCTAGAGGGTCCGTGTGTCTATTGATGTGTATCATGTATATACAGTGTATTCGGAAAGTATTCAGACCCTTTGACTTTTTCTACATTTTGTTACGTTACAGCCTTATTCTAAAATGGATTAAATATTTATTTGTTTCTCAGCAATCTACACACAATACCCCATAATGACAAAGCGAAAACAGGTTTTTAGAAATAAAAAACAGAAATACCTTATTTACATAAGTATTCAGACCCTTTTCTATGAGACTCGAAATTTAGCTCAGGTGCATCCTGTTTCCATTGATCATCCTTGAGATGTTTCTACAACTTGATTGGAGTCCACATGGTAAATTCAATTGATTGGACATGATTTGGAAAGGCACACACCTGTCTATATAAGGTCCCACAGTTGACAGTGCATGTCAGAGCAAAAACCATGCCATGAGGTCGAAGGAATTGTCCGTAGAGCTCCGAGACAGGATTGTGTAGAAGCACAGATCTGGGGAAGGGTACCAAAAAATGTCTGCAGCATTGAACGTCCCCAAGAACACAGGGCCTCCATCATTCTTAAAAGGAAGACGTTTGGAAACACCAAGACTCTTCCTAGAGCTGGCCGCCCGGCCAAACTGAGCAATCGGGGGAGAAGGGCCTTGGTCAGGGAGGTGACCAAGAACCCGATGGTCACTCTGACAGAGCTCCAGAGTTCCTCTGTGGAGATGGAAGAACCTTCCAAAAGGACAACCATCTCTGCAGCACTCTACCAATCAGGCCTTTATGGTAGAGTGGCCAGACGGAAGCCACTCCTCAGTAAAAGGCACAGCCCGCTTGGAGTTTGCCAAAAGGCACCTAAAGGACTCTCAGACCATGAGAAACAAGATTCTCTGGTCTGATGAAACCAACCTAACTCTTTGGCCTGAATGCCAAGCATCACGTTTGGAGGAAACCTGGCACCATCCCAAAGGTGCTTCAACAAAGTACTGAGTAAAGGGTTTGAATACTTATGTAAATGTGATATTTCAGTTTTCTATTTTTAATACATTTACAAAACTTTCTACAAACCTGTCTTTGCTTTGTCATTATGGACTATTGTGTGTAGATTGATGAGGGGGAAAAACAAAGTAATCCATTTTAGAATAAGGCTGTAACGTAACAAAATGTGGAAAAGTAAAGGGGTCTGAATGCACTGTATATGGAACATACATTAGTCTCTTACTATACAACACGGAAGTCAAACTGAAGCCCAATCAGTGTGTCTGATGTTTTGGTGAATATGTGGCATAGTTGTTCACTAACTAACTGCAGAGTGTTGTTCTAGTGATGTGTGTTTGTAACGTGTATTGTGTGTCTCCTATTTGTGTGTAATGTGATGTGTCTCTGTTGCTCCAGGTACAAGTTGCCCCTAACCACAGATAGACATATCTGACCTTAGCTGTTTTCTCTACCCTCCTCCCTGAAGTGTGCACTCATCCCTCTCTCTCTCTCATTGATGTGAAGATTGGTGGAAGCATATGCATATATGAGTTCCCACCATATTTCAGTCCATTCCTAACACTCCCCATTAGGGGAAGTGAACGAGTGTACACTTTAGGGAGGGTAGAGAAAATATGAATGCAGTATTAGTATTCGTGGTTAAGATGACTCCTACCTCTTCCTGTCCCTCTGGGGTGACTCTTTCTCATGCATCTCTCTGCAGTGTGTGACTTCCTGACACCACCCACCCCGGACCAGCCAATCACCAAACGCCTCTCCAACTCTTCAGCCTCCCTGCACTCACCAGAAAGAGGTGTGTGTGTTGCCAAGCAACAGTATATAATATGACACTCTCTTGTGTGTTTCTCTTTGTTGTCTGTCTCTCTCTGTCTGCCCTATTATGACTATGCAGTGTGTGGTGTGTCCCCTCGTTTAGCATCCCCCAGGCCCCAGCGACCGGCCTACAAAGCTTCCCCCTCCAGGAAGACAAGCAATGGACCCCCGGAGGACAAGACCCCCAAAACACCCACAGTCAGTACCATAGATGTGTGTACATGCATTTATATTACTACATTATTATTCTGAGCACACGCTCACTTCTTCTTTTGTGTTTTTAGACAGAGAGAGGCCCCGCCTCCTGTCTGACTGACTCTTCAATGAGACGCCTCGAATCTCCGACCACTCCCACCCGAAGCTCCTCCCCCAGAGCCCAGGGCAAAGGACTGGGCACGCCCAAAAGGTTTCTTGGTTTTCCTGTTTTTTTAATGTATTATAATACACTGCTCAAAAAAATTAAGGGAACACAAAAATAACACATCCTAGATCTGAATGAATGAAATAATCTTATGAAATACTTTTTTCTTTACATAGTTGAATGTGCTGACAACAAAATCACACAAAAATGATCAATAGAAATCAAATTTATCAACCCATGGAGGTCTGGATTTGGAGTCACCCTCAAAATTAAAGTGGAAAACCACACTACAGGCTGATCCAACTTTGATGTAATGTCCTTAAAACAAGTCAAAATGAGGCTCAGTAGTGTGTGTGGCCTCCACGTGCCTGTATGACCTCCCTACAACGCCTGGGCATGCTCCTGATGAGGTGGCGGATGGTCTCCTGAGGGATCTCCTCCCAGACCTGGACTAAAGCATCCGCCAACTCCTGGACAGTCTGTGGTGCAACGTGGCGTTGGTGGATGGAGCGAGACATGATGTCCCAGATGTGCTCAATTGGATTCAGGTCTGGGGAACGGGCGGGCCAGTCCATAGCATCAATGCCTTCCTCTTGCAGGAACTGCTGACACACTCCAGCCACATGAGGTCTAGCATTGTCTTGCATTAGGAGGAACCCAGGGCCAACCGCACCAGCATATGGTCTCACAAGGGGTCTGAGGATCTCATCTCGGTACCTAATGGCAGTCAGGCTACCTCTGGCGAGTACATGGAGGGATGTGCGGCCCCCCAAAGAAATGCCACCCCACACCATGATTGACCCACCGCCAAACCGGTCATGCTGGAGGATGTTGCAGGCAGCAGAACGTTCTCCACGGCGTCTCCAGACTCCAGGCTGTAAGCACAACCCCCACCTGTGGACGTCGGGACCTCATACCACCCTCATGGAGTCTGTTTCTGACCGTTTGAGCAGACACATGCACATTTGTGGCCTGCTGGAGGTCATTTTGCAGGGCTCTGGCAGTGCTCCTCCTGCTCCTCCTTGCACAAAGGCGGAGGTAGCGGTCCTGCTGCTGGGTTGTTGCCCTCCTACGGCCTCCTCCACATCTCCTGATGTACTGGCCTGTCTCCTGGTAGCGCCTCCATGCTCTGGACACGTACTGGCCTGTCTCCTGGTAGCGCTGACAGACACAGCAAACCTTCTTGCCACAGCTCGCATTGATGTGCCATCCTGGATGAGCTGCACTACCTGAGCCACTTGTGTGGGTTGTAGACTCCGTCTCATGCTACCACTAGAGTGAAAGCACCGCCAGCATTCAAAAGTGACCAAAACATCAGCCAGGAAGCATAGGAACTGAGAAGTGGTCTGTGGTCACCACCTGCAAAACCAGTCCTTTATTGGGGGTGTCTTGCTAATTGCCTATAATTTCCACCTGTTGTCTATTCCATTTGCACAACAGCATGTGAAATGTATTGTCAATCAGTGTTGCTTCCTAAGTAGACAGTTTGATTTCACAGAAGTGTGATTGACTTGGAGTTACATTGTGTTGTTTAAGTGTTCCCTTTATTTTTTTGAGCAGTGTATATACTTATTGTAAAGCACCTTTACCCGCAACGTAGTATAAAATATACAAATAAAGTGAATTGTTATTACAGGGTGAAGTCGACTAAGAGTCGTGCCCAGTCCCCCTGCTCCCCGGGACAGTACCCTCCCTCCCCCCTCCGCCAGCGACCCTCGGTAACCGAGGGCAACCATGAGGCCAGGGGTCATGGAACCCTGGAGAGGAAGTCCTCCAAGCCGGACGCACCAGAGAAGAAGATCCCCAAGTCCTGCAGCAGAGACCTGGCGGCAGGTAGGGGTGTGTGTGTGTGTGTGTATGTGTGTGAGTGTGTGTGGGTGTGTTCAGAACTCACCACTGATATATGCTTTGCCCTTGAGAGGAGAGCGAGGGGTGGAGGGAAAGAGAGAGAGATATATCAATAGACAGAAAGAGAGAGAGAAAGAGTCTGCAACCTGAGCCACCCTAGAGGAGAGAACAGAACGCTTCAGAGAAAACTGCTTTCATCAGTGTCTGCTGTACACCAGAGTCATCTCTGTCTCTATATCTCTGCCCCTCTTCCTCTCCCCCTCTACCCCACCGCTCCCCTCCTTCTCCCCCTCCCTCCCTCCTCACAGAGTCTCCAGGTACGCCCACAGGCAGGAATGTTGCTGGGACAACGGATGCGGAGGAGGCGTCAAGACTGTTGGCTGAGAGGCGTCGTCTGGCCAGAGTACAGAAAGAACAGGAGGACAAACTACGACAGGAGGAGGAGAGGTGTGTGTGTGTTTGTGTGTACATAGCGTCTGGTCAGAAGGATGTGCAGAGGGATGTGTGTATTGACTTTGTGTATTGTGTGTGTGTGTGTGTGTGTGTGTGTGTGTGCAGGATGAGAGCTGAGGAGGAGCTGAGGAGAGAGCAGGAGGCGCTGGAGCGGCAGGCGAAAGATGCACAACGAGCAGAGGAGGAGAGAGAGAGACGGGAGGAGGAGAGAGAGAGACGGGAGGAGGAGAGGAAGAGCAGAGAAGAGGAGGAGAGAAGGACCAAGGAGAGACGCTGGAAAGACATGCAGGATCAGCTGGACCGAGAGGTCAGGGGTCAGGGCTCAGGGGTTAAACTTCAAACCATGAGGCATCACCAGGGGAGAACGACTGCCCCCTCTCATTGAAGCCACGGAAGTTCAAGGCCGACCGCGGTACTGCAGGCATTGTTTGCTGAAAACAGGATCCCCCATTCTAGTGAATGGGAAAATGGCAATCTTCGTGGTGAATCTTTGTGTAAATAAAAATACAAAATTTGGTACCAATGATTGCTTCTAATACACCAGATGTATGTCCTTGAGCAGATAATTTTTCAATCACACACATAAGAAGTTATATGGATAATTTAGTTGCTAATGGCAGCCTGCAGTACCCCGGTCGGCCTTCAATTTGAGTTACTAAATGAGAGGGGGCAGCACTGAGCTAGCCTGCAACGTCACTTCCTGGAGTAGCTCAAACAGCTCATGTTACGTCTCCATAAGACGCCATCTCAACTATTTGGCTTCAATGCACTACTGAGTCTTCACATAGGAATAAATGGTGTCACATGATGCGATGGCTTTGTCCATTCATATATATAGTCATTGGGCATCACTGCTGCATGTGACGAAGATGTTTAGTCACAGATAGTCAATATGTGACCTCTCCAAGGCCATGTTCCCATGTTTCTAGCATTTTCAGATCTATGTGGTTTATATATATGGCTCTATCTGCCACATTGTGCTTTTAGCCTTGAAAAGGAAACTCTAGCCTACTTCTGCTAATCTCATGCAATCTGATCCCACATATTCTATCTGACCCACAGCTTCCTAAATTCTTATCAGTTCAGGGAATTAATGAATTGTTTGTGTGCGTGTATGTGTGTGTGTGTGTGCGTGTGTGTGTGCGTGTGTGTGCGTGTGTGTGTGCGTGTGTGTACGTGTGCGTGTATGTGTGCGTGTGTGTGTGCGTGTGTGTGTACGTGTGCGTGTATGTGTGCGTGTGCGTGTGTGTGTGCGTGTGCGTGTGTGTGTGCGTGTGTGTGTGTGTGTGCAGAGAGAGGAGGCGTGTCTGCGTGCTCACAGGGAGGCGGAGAGGAAGAGGCAGGAGAGAGAACTGCTGCAGATACAGGAGGAGCAGGAGAGACTGCAGAGGAAGAAGGTTAACACACAGACACACACACACCTTACCCCCGAATACGCTGACATATAAGCTGTTTCCCTAAACTCCTGTGTGTGTGTGTGTGTGTGTGTGTGTGTGTGTGTGTGTGTGTGTGTGTGTGTGTGTGTGTGTGTGTGTGTGTGTGTGTGTGTGTGTGTGTGTGTGTGTGTGTGTGTGTGTCCATAGCGGATTGAGGAGATCATGAAGAGGACGCGTAAGAGTGAAACGGACTCCTCATCCTCAGGTATAAACAAACACACACACACAGTAAATACTGCAGGGTGACTCAGCGGCGGTCAGGGTTAGAGCTCCCCCGTGTGGTGGACAGGGTTGTATTGTTACTTTGTGTTATGTATATTACTCTTGACTTATTACATTTACATTTACATCATTTAGCAGACGCTCTTATCCAGAGTGACTTACAAATTGGTGCATTCAACTTATGATGGCCAGTGGGACAACCACTTGTATTTATTTAAATTTTTTGAGGGGGGGGGGGGGGGGGGAGTAGAAGGATTACTTCATACTATTCCAGGTATTCCTTAAAGAGGTAGGGTTTCAAGTGTCTCCGGAAGGTGGTTAGTGACTCCGCTGTCCTGGCGTCGTGAGGGAGCTTGTTCCACCATTGGGGTGCCAGAGCAGCAAATAGCTTTGACTGGGCTGAGTGGGAACTGTGCTTCCGTAGAGGTAGGGGGGCTAGCAGGCCAGAGGTGGATGAACGCAGTGCCCTCGTTTGGGTGTAGGGTCTGATCAGAGCCTGAAGGTAAGGAGGTGCCGTTCCCCTCACAGCGCCGTAGGCAAGCACCATGGTCTTGTAGTAGATGCGAGCCTCAACTGGAAGCCAGTGGAGTGTGCGGAGGAGCGGTGTGACATGAGAGAACTTGGGAAGGTCGAAACCAGACGGGCTGCAGCGTTCTGGATAAGTTGTAGGGGTTTAATGGCACAGGCAGGGAGCCCAGCCAACAGCGAGTTGCAGTAATCCAGACGGGAGGTGACAAGTGCCTGGATTAGGACCTGTGCCGCTTTCTGTGTAAGGTAGGGTTGTACTCTGCAAATGTTGTAGAGCATGAACCTGCAGGATCGGGTCACCACTTTGATGTTAGCGGAGAACGACAGGGTGTTGTCCAGGGTCACGCCAAGGTTCTTTGCACTCTGGGAGGAGGACACAATGGAGTTGTCAACCGTGATGTCGAGATCATGGAGCGGGCAGTCCTTCCCCGGGAGGAAGAGCAGCTCTGTCTTGCCGAGGTTCAGCTTGAGGTGGTGATCCGACATCCACACTGATATGTCTGCCAGACATGCAGAGATGCGATTCGCCACCTGGTTATCAGAAGGGGGAAAGGAGAAAATGTATTGTGTGTCTGTCAGGAGGTGATGTGTACGCGGCGAGTGAAGTCAGACGCAGGACACAGAGAATCAGGTTGACTACTTTACTGAGCGTTATGCACAAAACAAACGTCTCCAAAACTGGAGGGAAAAACACCATATGCATAATCCGAAGTAGTAGCTAGGCCGAACATCAACAAGACAATGAACAATAACACACAAAGCCCAAACGTAAAACAAGGGAACTTATATGCTAAACAATCAACACTAATATGCAACAGGTGTACTAACTAGACAACACAAGACAAACACCGAAAACATCGATCGGCAGTAGCTAGTTGTCACGGTTTCGGCCGAGGCTGCTCCTCTTCCTTGTTCGGGCAGGCTTCGGCGGTCGTCGTCTCCGGAGTACTAGCTGCCACCGTTCTATGTTTCATGTTCTTTTGGTTTTGTCTGTTCATAACACCTGTCCCTCATTTGTGTCTTAATTGTTCCCTTATTTAGTTCGTGTGTTTGGGTCAGGTGTTATGCGTGATTGTCTTGTTGTCAGCTGTTGCTCGATATATTTGAGTCGCTCGTATGTGTTACGAGAGTTCGCACTGCGTGCGCTGTTTCTTGTTTTCTCCGCACAGTGTTTCGTGCGTAATCTGTTTGCGCCACCCGGTTGGGTTGACGTGTATTGTCGTGTCAGACTTGACTAAAGTTCTGTTAAAGTCCTCCTGGTTTCCTGCGCTTGATTCCTTCCTCATCTACACACACCACTCTGACAGAATCACGCATCTCCGCCATGGAATCAGCAGGAGCGACCGCGCCGACAGCCGAGATGGCTGAACGTCTTCGTGGTCAGGAGGACCGCATCAACCAGGTCTGTCATGCCCTGGAGGGGGTGATGAATACTCTGCACCGATGGGAGACCAGCGGGGTTCCCACACCTCCAAGAACCGAACCAGCCCCATCGGCCAGCCCCCCTGTCTCATCTCTGGAACCTAGTGGGATTCGGCTCTCGCTCCCGAGGGCGTACGACGGCTCCACTGCCGGGTGTCAAGGATTCCTGCTGCAGGTGGAGCTCTACCTCGCCACCGTACACCCGGCGCCCTCGGGACACGAGAGCGTCTCAGCCCTCATCTCCTGTCTCACCGGCAAGGCGTTGGAGTGGGCCAACGCCGAGTGGAGGAGAATGGACGCCGCTACTACGAACTATGCGGAGTTCTCCCGCCGCTTCCGTGCTGTGTTCGACCATCCACCGGAAGGGAAGGCGGCGGGGGAATGTCTATTCTACCTCCGACAGGGGATGAGGAGCGCCCAGGACTTTGCCTTAGAGTTTCGGACCCTAGCGGCTGATGCAGGGTGGAATGAGCGGGCCCATATCGACCATTTCCGCTGCAGCCTCCGGGAGGACGTCCAGCGAGAGTTGGCGTGCAGGGACACGTCGTTGACGTTCGACCAGCTGGTCGACATGGCCATCCGGCTGGATACCCTGCTCGCCACCCGTGGGCGTCCCGGAGGGGGGGGTTCGCCCATTCCACTCTCCAGCACCTCCGAGCCGAGCCCTATGGAGCTCGGAGGTGCTGGCGCTAGGGAACGGAGGAGGAGGAGCCCGAGGGGACCCGGCCCTTGCACCAACTGTGGTCGTGGAGGGCACACCGCGGCTAGGTGTTGGGGCGGGTCCTCCAGTGAGGGAGATGGCAGGTCACGCATTGGGGGGTCCCCCCAGGTGAGTAGGCGCCCTGCTTACCCAGAGCTTTCTGTCGTGCACCTAACCTTGCCTGTTTGTTTCCCACAGGTTGCACCTCGTTCCCAGCATAAGGCGCTGGTAGATTCAGGCGCAGCTGGGAATTTTGTAGATCGCCAGTTCTGTATAGAGTTAGGGATTCCCCTCCTTCCAGTGGATAAACCTTTCCCCGTCCATGCCCTAGATAGCCGTCCGTTAGGGTCTGGGTTGATTAGGGAAGTCACAGCACCCATTCAGATGACGGCGCAGGAGGGTCATGAGGAGAGAATTCAGCTCTATCTGATTGACTCTCCTGCGTATCCGGTAGTGCTGGGTCTTCCCTGGTTGATGACTCATGACCCTATTATTAGGTGGCGAGAGAAAGCTCTTAAAGGGTGGTCTGCTCAATGTGAGGGGCGGTGTCTGGGTGTTTCCATAGGGGCGACCTCGGTGGAGAGTCCGAATCTAATGCCAGCACTGCAGATTCCCCCCGAGTATGAGGATTTGGCACTGGCGTTCAGTAAGACTAGGGCGGCGCAGCTGCCGCCTCATAGACGGGGGGATTGTGCGATAGATCTCCAGTCAGGAGCAGCTCTCCCGCGGAGCCATGTGTATCCCTTGTCTCAAGAGGAGAGAAAGGCTATGGAGACATACATCTCTGAGTCTCTTAGACAGGGATACATACGGGCCTCCGTTTCACCTGCTTCCTCAAGTTTCTTTTTTGTAAAGAAAAAGGATGGAGGTCTGCGCCCGTGTATTGATTACCGCGGTCTCAATCAGATCACAGTGAAGTACAGCTATCCACTTCCTCTGATTGCGACGATGACGGAGTCACTGCACGGTGCGCAGTTCTTTACAAAATTGGATCTTAGGAGCGCATATAACTTGGTACGCATTCGAGAGGGCGATGAATGGAAGACAGCGTTTAGCACGACTTCCGGACACTACGAGTATCTAGTCATGCCATATGGGTTGATGAATGCTCCCTCAGTCTTCCAATCCTTCGTCGATGAGATTTTCCGGGACATGCAGGGACAGGGAGTAGTTGTGTACATCGACGACATTCTGGTGTATAGTCCTACCCGTGCTGAGCATGTAGCCCTGGTGCGCCGAGTATTGAGGAGGCTGTTGGAGCATGACCTATATGTCAAGGCAGAGAAATGTCTGTTTTTCCAGAAGTCGGTCTCCTTTCTGGGTTACCAGTTATCTGCGTCAGGGGTGAAGATGGAGGTAGACCGGGTGTCAGCTGTGCGTAATTGGCAGACCCCAACCACTGTGAAGGAGGTGCAACGGTTCTTGGGTTTTGCGAATTATTACCGGAGGTTTATCCGGGGTTTTGGACAGGTGGCAGCTCCCATAACGTCTCTGTTAAAGGGGGGTCCGGTGCGCTTGCGGTGGTCAGCTGAGGCGGACAGGGCATTTGGGAGACTAAAGGACCTGTTTACCTCGGCGCCGGTGTTGGCGCATCCGGATCCCTCTTTACCGTTCCAAGTAGAGGTGGACGCGTCAGAGGCCGGGATAGGGGCCGTTCTTTCCCAGCGTTCTGGCACTCCACCTAAACTCCGTCCCTGTGCGTTCTACTCTAAGAAGCTCAGTCCGGCGGAGCGGAATTATGACGTAGGAGACAGGGAGCTGTTAGCCGTGGTACAGGCCCTAAAGGTGTGGCGGCATTGGCTCGAGGGGGCTCAACACCCTTTCCTCATTCTAACTGACCATCGTAACCTGGAGTACATCCGGGCAGCTAGGAGACTGAATCCTCGCCAGGCTCGCTGGACTATGTTCCTAGCCCGGTTTGTGTTTAAGATCACATACATCCCTGGGTCCCAGAACGGGAAGGCAGATGCTCTGTCTCGGCGGTATGACGCAGAGGAGAGGTCAGTTGAGTCCACGCCCATACTACCGGAGTCTTGTCTGGTTGCTCCGGTGGTGTGGGAGGTTGATGGTGAGATCGAGCGGGCGTTACGCACCGACCCGAGTCCTCCACAGTGTCCTGTGGGTCGGACGTACGTTCCGCTCGAGGTACGCGATCGCCTCATTTGTTGGGCTCATACGTCCCCCTCCTCTGGCCATCCGGGTATCGGCCGGACAGTGCACTGCCTTAGCACGAAGTACTGGTGGCCAACGTTAGCTAGGGATGTGAGGATTTATGTCTCCTCCTGTTCGGTGTGTGCCCAGTGTAAGGCGCCCAGACATTTGCCCAGGGGTAAGTTACAACCCCTGCCTATTCCACAACGACCCTGGTCCCACCTCTCGGTGGATTTTGTTACCGACCTCCCCCCCTCACAGGGGAATACTACCATCCTGGTCGTTGTGGATCGGTTCTCTAAGGCCTGTCGTCTCCTTCCCATGCCGGGTCTACCCACTGCCCTACAGACCGCTGAGGCTCTGTTCACCCATGTCTTCCGGCATTACGGGGTACCCGAGGATATAGTGTCTGACCGAGGCCCCCAGTTCACCTCTAGAGTGTGGAGAGCATTTATGGAACGGTTGGGGGTTTCGGTAAGCCTTACCTCGGGGTACCACCCGGAGAGTAATGGGCAGGTTGAACGTGTCAACCAGGATGTGGGTAGGTTTCTGAGGTCATACTGTCAGGGCCGGCCGGAGGAGTGGGCGAGATATGTGCCCTGGGCCGAGATGGCACAGAACTCTCTTCGCCACTCCTCCACCCAACTAACCCCTTTTCAGTGTGTGTTAGGGTACCAGCCGGTTCTGGCACCATGGCATGAGAGCCAGATCGAGGCCCCCGCTGTGGATGAGTGGGTGCGGCGCTCGGAGGAGACGTGGGACGCTGCACACGTCCATCTGCAGCGTGCCATACGTCGACAGAAGACGAGCGCCGACCTACACCGCAGTGAGGGGCCAGTGTACGCACCTGGAGATCGAGTCTGGCTCTCAACCAGAAACCTGCCCCTCCGCCTGCCCTGCCGGAAGCTGGGTCGGCGGTTTGTGGGGCCATTTAAAGTCCTGAGGAGATTGAACGAGGTGAGTTATAGGTTAGAACTACCTGTTGATTACAAAAATATTAACCCCTCGTTCCATGTGTCTCTCCTCAGGCCGGTGGTAGCTGGTCCACTCCAGGACTTTGAGATTGAGGAGACTCCTCCGCCCCCGTTGGACATCGAGGGGGCTCCGGCGTACACCGTGAGGTCCATCCTGGATTCTAGACGCCGGATGGGGGGTCTTCAATATCTCGTGGAGTGGGAGGGGTACGGCCCGGAGGAGCGGTGCTGGGTGCCAAGGAGGGACGTCTTAGATCAGTCCCTACTGACCGATTTCCATCGGGGTCATCCTGCGCGCCCTGCTCCGCGTCGTCCGGGTCGTCCCCGAGCTCCGGGTCGGCGCACGGCTGGAGCCGCGCGTCAAGGGGGGGGTACTGTCACGGTTTCGGCCGAGGCTGCTCCTCTTCCTTGTTCGGGCAGGCTTCGGCGGTCGTCGTCTCCGGAGTACTAGCTGCCACCGTTCTATGTTTCATGTTCTTTTGGTTTTGTCTGTTCATAACACCTGTCCCTCATTTGTGTCTTAATTGTTCCCTTATTTAGTTCGTGTGTTTGGGTCAGGTGTTATGCGTGATTGTCTTGTTGTCAGCTGTTGCTCGATATATTTGAGTCGCTCGTATGTGTTACGAGAGTTCGCACTGCGTGCGCTGTTTCTTGTTTTCTCCGCACAGTGTTTCGTGCGTAATCTGTTTGCGCCACCCGGTTGGGTTGACGTGTATTGTCGTGTCAGACTTGACTAAAGTTCTGTTAAAGTCCTCCTGGTTTCCTGCGCTTGATTCCTTCCTCATCTACACACACCACTCTGACACTAGTACTCCGGGGACGACGAACGCCGAAGCCTGCCCGAGCAAGGAGGAGGAGCAGCCTCGGCAGAATCCGTGACAGTACCCCCCCCTTGACGCGCAGCACCAGCCGTGCGCCGACCCCGGCCTTGGGGACGGCCAGGAGGACGCGGAGCAGGGCGAGTGGGATAACTCCGGTGGAACTCCGTCAAGAGGGAGGGATCTAAAATGTCCCTCCTAGGCACCCAGCACTGTTCCTCCGGACCGTACCCCTCCCACTCCACGAGATACTGCAGACCCCCCATCCGACGTCTCAAATCCACGATGGACCGGACTGAGTACGCCGGAGCCCCCTCGTGGGGGCGGAGGAGCCTCTCGTATCTCATTCTCCTGGAGTGGACCAGCTACCACCGGCCTGAGGAGAGATACATGGAACGAGGGGTTAATGCGATAATCATTGGGCAGTTGTAACCTGTAACATACCTCGTTCAATCTCCTCAGGACTTTAAATGGCCCCACAAACCGCCGACCCAGCTTCCGGCAGGGCAGGTGAAGGGGTAGGTTTCGAGTCGAGAGCCAGACTCGATCTCCAGGTGCATACACTGGACCCTCACTGCGGTGGCGATCGGCGCTCGCCTTATGCCTACGGATAGCCCGCTGCAGATGGACATGCGCAGCGTTCCATGTTTCCTCCGAGCGCCGAAACCATTCATCCACCGCAGGAGCCTCGATCTGGCTCTGATGCCAGGGTGCCAGAACCGGCT
The DNA here is from genome assembly GCF_964263955.1 of Coregonus lavaretus. Classification (NCBI taxonomy): domain Eukaryota; kingdom Metazoa; phylum Chordata; class Actinopteri; order Salmoniformes; family Salmonidae; genus Coregonus; species Coregonus lavaretus. The sequence continues at coordinate 2,992,303 of NC_139989.1, read as the reverse complement.
GATACCCCAACACACACTGAAAAGGAGTCAGATTAGTAGAGGAGTGGCGAAGTGAGTTCTGGGCAATCTCTGCCCAGGGGATATACCCCGACCACTCCTCCTGCCGGTCCTGGCAATAGGACCTCAGAAACCTACCCACATCCTGGTTTACTCTCTCCACCTGCCCATTACTCTCAGGGTGGAAACCCGAGGTAAGGCTAACTGAGATCCCCAAGCGTTCCATAAACGCCCTCCAGACTCTAGAGGTGAACTGGGGACCCCGATCAGACACTATATCCTCAGGTACCCCGTAGTGCCGGAAGACGTGAGTAAACAGGGCCTCAGCAGTTTGTAGGGCAGTAGGGAGACCCGGCATTGGAATGAGGCGGCAGGCCTTAGAAAACCGATCCACAACGACCAAAATAGTGGTATTCCCCTGGGAGGGGGGAAGGTCCGTGACAAAGTCCACCGATAGGTGAGACCACGGCCGTTGTGGAACGGGTAGGGGTTGTAACTTCCCCCTGGGCAGGTGTCTAGGTGCCTTACACTGAGCGCACACCGAGCAGGAGGAGACATAAACCCGACCAGTACTTTTCACTAAGGCAGTGCACTGTCCGGCCAATACCAGGATGACCAGAGGAGGGTGACGTGTGAGCCCAATAAATCAGTCGATCACGGATCTCGAGCGGCACGTACTTCCACCCCTCCGGACACTCTGGAGGAGTAGGGTTGGTACGTATCGCCCGCTTGATCTCCGCATCGACCTCCCACACCACCGGTGCCACCAGACAAGACTCCGGAAGTATGGGAGTGGGCTCAATGGACCTCTCCTCTGTGTCATATCGCCGGGACAGGGCGTCTGCCTTAACGTTCTGTGACCCTGGTATATAGGTGAGCTTAAAGACAAACCGAGCCAGAAACATGGCCCACCTAGCCTGACGAGGGTTCAGTCTCCTAGCTGCCCGGATGTACTCCAGGTTACGATGGTCAGTCAGAATGAGAAAAGGGTGTTGAGCCCCCTCAAGCCAATGCCTCCACACCTTTAGGGCTTGGACCACAGCTAGCAGCTCCCTGTCCCCCACGTCGTAATTACGTTCCACCGGGCTGAGCTTCTTAGAGTAAAAGGCACAGGGACGGAGTTTAGGAGGCGTGCCCGAGCGTTGAGACAGTACAGCCCCAATACCCGCCTCTGACGCGTCCACCTCCACTTGGAACGCCAAAGAGGGGTCCGGATGTGCCAGCACCGGAACCGAGGTGAACAGGTCCTTCAGATGTCTAAACGCCCTGTCCGCCTCGGCCGACCACTGCAAACGCACCGGGCCCCCCTTTAACAGGGAGGTGATGGGAGCTGCTACCTGTCCAAAACCCCGGATAAACCTCCGGTAGTAATTGGCAAAACCCAAAAACCGCTGCACCTCCTTAACCGTGGTGGGAGTCTGCCAATTACGCACGGCTGAAACGCGGTCAATCTCCATCTCCACCCCTGACGCGGACAACCGATGTACCAGGAAGGAGATGGACTCCTGGAAAAACAGGCATTTCTCAGCCTTCACATACAAGTCATGCTCCAACAGCCTACCCAACACCCGACGCACCAGGGCCACATGCTCGGCTCGTGTAGCAGAGTATATTAGAATGTCGTCAATATACACCACTACACCCTGCCCATGCAAATCCCGGAAAATCTCGTCCACAAATGATTGGAAGACTGAAGGAGCATTCATTAACCCGTATGGCATGACGAGATACTCATAGTGACCCGAGGTGGTACTAAATGCTGTTTTCCATTCATCTCCTTCCCTAATGCGCACCAGGTTTTAAGCGCTCCTGAGATCCAATTTTGTGAAGAATCGCGCTCCGTGTAATGACTCCGTCATACTCGCAATCAGAGGGAGAGGATAACTGTTTTTAATAGTAATCTGATTGAGACTACGGTAATCTATACACGGGCGCAAACCTCCATCCTTCTTCTTCACAAAAACGAAACTTGAGGATGCAGGAGAAGTGGAGGGCCATATGTATCCCTGTCCCAGAGATTCGGCGATGTATGTTTCCATAGCCGCCGTCTCCTCTTGAGACAGAGGATACACATGACTACGCGGAAGTGCAGCGCATGCCTGGAGGTCTATCGCACAATCCCCCTGTCTATGCGGTGGTAATTGAGTCGCCCTCTTCTTACTGAAGGCGAGTGCCAAATCATTATACTCAGGAGGAATGTGCAGTGCGGGCACTTGGTTGGGACTTTCCACCGTTGTCGCCCCTACGGAAACACCTACACACCGCCCGACACACTGATCAGACCACTCCCTGAGAGCCCTCTGTTGCCACGAAATGTTGGGGTCATGAGATATTAACCAAGGAAGGCCCAGCACCACGGGAAACGCAGGAGAGTCGATCAGATACAACTGTATAATTTCCTCATGACCCCCCTGCGTCTTCATCTTAAGTGGCGCCGTGACCTCCCTAATCAATCCTGACCCCAAAAGACGGCTGTCTAGGGCATGGATAGGGAAAGGCACATCTACTGGTAGGAGGGGAATATCTAACTTATAACAGAAATTGCGATCAATAAAATTCCCAGCTGCGCCTGAATCGACTAGCGCCTTATGCTGGGAATGAGATGAAACCTGGGGAAATTCAACTTGGATACACAAGTGGACAACAGAGAGCTCTGGGTGAGTTGGGCGCTTACTCACCTGGAATGACTCATCAGTGCGTGACCTGCTGCCTCGATTCCCAGGAGACCCTCCCCAGCACCAAACCGCAGTGTGTCCTCTACGGCCACAGTTGGTGCAGGGGACGGCCTCTCTCCGGGTCTCTCTCCTCCTCTCTCTAGCACCAGCACCCCCGAGCTCCATAGGGCTCGGCTCTGAGGTGCTGGGGGATGGAATGGACGGCCCCAACTATGGACGTCCGCGGGTAGCCAGCAGGGTATCCAGACGGATCGACATGTCCACCAACTGATCGAAGCTCAAGTTGGTGTCCCTGCAGGCCAACTCTCGGCGAACGTCCTCCCGTAGGCTGCACCTATAGTGGTCGATGAGGGCCCTCTCATTCCATCCCGCATTGGCCGCCAGAGTCCTCTTCCCCTGTCGGAGGTGGAACAGACGCTCCCCCGCCGCTTTCCCCTCTGGGGGATGATCGAAAACCGCCCTGAAACGGCGGGAGAACTCCGCATAACTGATGGTGGTGGCGTCTATTCCCCTCCATTTGGCATTGGCTCACTCCAATGCCTTGCCGGATAGACAGGAGATGAGGGCGGAAACGCTCTCGTATCCCGAGGGCGCCGGGTGAATGGTTGCCAGGTAGAGTTCTACTTGAAGCAGGAAACCCTGACACCCGGCTGCGGTGCCATCATAAGCCCTCGGGAGCGAGAGCCGAATCCCACTGGACTCCGGAGATGGAACGATGGGTCTGGCCGATGGTGGTGGTATTGTAGGAGGAGGTGTGGGCAAACCTCCTCTTTCCCATCGGCTCAAAGTGTCCATCACATCCTGCATGGCGGTGCCGAGTCTTCGGATCATGGCGTCTTGGCTGCTGACGCGCTCCTCTAAAGACTCCGTTGGTACCGCTGGTCCTGCTGACTCCATGGGGGTGTGTTATTCTGTCAGGAGGTGATGTGTATGCGGCGAGTGAAGTCAGACGCAGGACACAGAGAATCAGGTTGACTACTTTACTGAGCGTTACGCACAAAACAAACGTCTCCAACACTGGAGGGAAAAACACCATATGCGTAATCCGAAGTAGTAGCTAGGCCGAACATCAACAAGACAATGAACAATAACACACAAAGCCCAAACGTAAAACAAGGGAACTTATATGCTAAACAATCAACACTAATATGCAACAGGTGTACTAACTAGACAACACAAGACAAACACCGAAAACATCGATCGGCAGTAGCTAGTACTCCGGGGACGACGAACGCCGAAGCCTGCCCGAGCAAGGAGGAGGAGCAGCCTCGGCAGAATCCGTGACAGTGTCGTCTGTGTAGCAATGATAGGAGAGACCATTTGAGGATATGACAGAGCCAAGTGACTTGGTGTATAGAGAGAATAGGAGAGGGCCTAGAACTGAGCCCTGGGGGACACCAGTGGTGAGAGCACGTGGTGCGGAGACAGATTCTCGCCACGCCACCTGGTAGGAGCGACCTGTCAGGTAGGACGCAATCCAAGAGTGAGCAGCGCCGGAGATGCCCAACTCGGAGAGGGTGGAGAGGAGGATCTGATGGTTCACAGTATCAAAGGCAGCGGATAGGTCTAGAAGGATAAGAGCAGAGGAGAGAGAGTTAGCTTTAGCAGTGCGGAGAGCCTCCGTGACACAGAGAAGAGCAGTCTCAGTTGAATGACCAGTCTTGAAACCTGACTGGTTTGGATCAAGAAGGTCATTCTGAGAGAGATAGCAGGAGAGTTGGCTAGAGACGGCACGCTCAAGAGTTTTGGAGAGAAAAGAAAGAAGGGATACTGGTCTGTAGTTGTTGACATCGGAGGGATCGAGTGTAGGTTTTTTGAGGAGGGGTGCAACTCTCGCTCTCTTGAAGACGGAAGGGACATGGCCAGCGGTCAAGGATGAGTTGATGAGCGAGGTGAGGTAAGGGAGAAGGTCTCCGGAAATGGTCTGGAGAAGAGAGGAGGGGATAAGGTCAAGCGGTCAGGTTGTTGGGCGGCCGGCCGTCACAAGTCATAAGATTTCATCTTATCAATGCATGAAGGTTTTGAGTTACTAACTAGGTGTGTCCAACCCCCTCCCCTCTCTCTCAGGTGTGTGTGATGTGAACGGGGGCCAGGCAGGGCTGGATCAGGATGAGTCCGCCCTCATCACGCTGGGCCCCCTGGAAAGAAAGAGCTGTGGAGGGGACGAGCTGTCTGACGGGGTACAGTCTATGGACGTCAGGTGAGCTGCACACACACACACACACACGCACACGCACACACACACACACACGCACACGCACACACACACGCGCACGCACACGCACACACACACACACACACACACAATCCCATGTGTTAACAGGCATATTTCATACTGTATATGTCTTCCCAGCCCAGTGTCCAGGGATGACTTGGGTAGCGTTCAGGACTTCTCTCCCGTCAGCGAGGTGTTAAACAGCATGAGTAACGCCCGAACCCTGGAGCACCTTCTGGACCTCACCGCCCTGCCAGACACACCCCCCTACCCCAGGCTGCAGCCGGGCAGTGCTGCAGCCCTGGGAGACCTCAACAAGAACCTGTTGATACAGGGTTATAACCCCGCCTCCTTAACTATCTCCTCCTCCAGCTCCGCCCAGCTTCTCCACAGCCTCAGCCCTGGCAAACTGGACATCTAGTAACCAGGTAACACACAGGCACTCAGACATACACACACACACACACACACACACACACACATACATACTGCATATCACACACACTGTGTAGCTCTGCTCTAATATTCATTCTCCTCTTTCTCCAGTATAGTCCTGTATAGGACTATTGGCTGTTGGGTGCAAAGAGGAGCTAGGAGCAGCAGGGAGGTCTCTCCTCTCCTCCCTCCTCACCCCACTAGAGAGAGAGACCAGCTCCCTGCACCTCCACCCTCACCCCTCTTCAGGGGAGAGACGTTCCCCATGCACCCCCGGACTCCACAGAGAACAACAACCGCTCAATGTCTGGCTCCCCCCTTATATCTACAACTCAACACATCTACAGCTGAATTCTCCTATGTAAACACACACTGACATGTACACACATGCACACACACTCATGCACACATACACACACACACGGTTAATACTCTCCCAGTAAAGTAAAGCTTTTTCTCTGTGCCCTGGCTGTATGATATTGTGTATAAAGGTGTGTCAGTGTTTGGAGGCTGATGTAATATGGTTGTGTTATCCTCCTGTAGCATTAATTATGTGGTTAACACTGACCCTGTGACCCTGTAGCATCTTCACTGGAGAACACCTCCTCCTGTTGCACAGCTGTAACTCTAGGTAGAAGTTGCAACTAACCACAGATCTAGAATCAGATTATTCTAACCCTCAATAACCTTAACCATTGGGCAGATGAAAATATAATCTGACCCTGTATCAGTGGTTAGGGGCAGTGTCAGCCTACTTGTTGTAACGACTATGTTAGGAGTTTCTTTCTGTCAGTGTTTCTAGTGGTGGTCGGTTATGATCATCACAGCACCACTGACGCGCTGTACTACTGTTCTCCAGGAGTCTACTATCGCTATGTAGAACTCAGCTAGCCAGTCTAAATGTTAGCATCCTGCAACTGGAGAAACCTACTCATCTACAGATGTGGATGATATAGTATAGAAAGACAAAAGTCTGGCCTCAGTTGATATGCTTCAGTCCACCAATGCTCCATAGCTTTAGTGGTGCGTAAAAAAACGTGGAAGACTGGAGCATTTCTTAATATAATCTGTGCAAAAAGAAAAGAAAACTGAACAGTCTTGTATATTTTTTGCTATTTGCAGGGTTGGGGGATATTGAAAAGATGTGGCGTGTGTTTTTGGCTCACTGTGCTGTGCGTGCGCTAGCTGTGGTTTAGTTAGTGTCTGGTCGTGTAACACAGCTCTGAAAACAATCATCCCTACTCTGTTCTGGAAATACTGCTCTCTTTATCTTGCCTCTACTTTGAACTGGACTGTCCTTGCTGCAACTCACAGACCTAGCAACTACCAGTCAACCTACAGCAGGGGTCTCCAACTTTGGAGCTACTGGGTGGTCCTGGAGCTATTGGGGGTGCAGGATTTCGTTCCAGCCCTATAGTAACAAACCTGAGTCCACTAATCATGGTCCAGACTGAAGACGGTGATTAGTTGAATCAAGTGGGTTTGAGGCAGGGCTGGAACAAAAGCCTGCACATCCAGGCCAGTAGCTCTCTAGCATCTACAGTTGGAGAACCCTGTCCTACAGTATCTCACCAGTCTGTGTATTCACTCAATCAGTCAACTCTGTAACAGACTCTGGTGTGCAACAGCTATAATCACTGTGACTGGGTCTTTACCTCATGGAGATCTATCTCACTACAGAGGACGCTTCACAGTCTTCTGTCTACTACTGCTGTGAATTCTACCAATCATACATCCTTCCTGTACTGTAACTGTCTCGTACCGATCTTTCTGTAACACCTGCCTATGCTTTGCTCTCAGGGTGAGTGTAGCTCAGCATGTGTGCTCCCTCCCCTCGCTGTTTTAATCTCTGTTTCAGTTCCCCCTGAAGGGTACTGTCAGGTGTCAACCATTCCTCATGACCCAGCTAACCCTGTGAAGGGATGGCCACTGAATACTGTCTATAATGGCTGTAAAAATGATGCTGTATCGCAATTACTGGACTAGAGTAGGAAAAGGCCTGGAATGTCTGATTATCTTTGCTGTCTTCAGTGCGCTGGACTCTTCATTTAGTTGCCATGTCTGTCCGTCCAGCAGCCAGTCCGTCCATCTCTCTTCCTCTCTCTTTCTGTGCTCATTCATTATCTAATGCTTTCTTTGTATCCTAAGGGTAAATGGAGTAAACTTAAAACTTAAGGTCAGAATGTTATTCACTAAAAGTCACTTAACACTGTCACTGCAGCTTGGTGGAAATATAACTGTAGACGTGGTGCATGGATCTAACTGCTGAAAAACAACAATAAAACGTCATCAAGCCATGTCTGTGATTTTGTTTATAAACACCTAGGACAAAAAGCATAAGGCTTAAAAATCCTTATTTGACATGTTTCCTCCCCTTTATCTACACTGATTGAAGTGGATTTAACAAATTACATCAATATGCTAGGGATCATAGCCTTCACCTGGATACACCTAGTCATGGAAAGAGCAGCTGTTGTTAATGTTTTGTATCCTCATTGTATGTCTTGTGAAAAATATTTGTGTTTTTTACAGTTAGTTTTATTTCAAAATGAATTGTAGGGGACACATCTAGTTCAGATGGGCTAAGAGGAAACAACTCAAGCAAAGATTATGTAACTAATTATGTAACTAACCCCCTTTCATCTGTGACTCAAGCGTCCTCACGGTGGCGCTATCCTTATTGTGTGTGTTTCCGGGTCAAAGGCAGCTTATTCTGTTGCTGTATTGAAGTCGCGAGGCGATGACAGTCAACTGTACAATTTCTTGAATGCAGACAAGACGAACATCCTTCATATGAAATATATTTTATCGTCATTACTTACTAGCTAGTAGTTGTGTAATAAAATCGTGTGTGCGAGACTGGTGTTTTGGTTTACGTATCCTCTAGTTTTGGTAGGAACGTGCGCTGGGGTAAGTGCCATGCTGCTAGCAGCTAGATAGCTAGCTGGCTACGACATAGCCGATTAAACTCAACAATATACGACAGAGTTCAGCAGCGACTATTGTGGGCGGACTGGAGCTCCGACGTCACATAAAATGAAGTTTTTATTAATAACTACTGATTTCTGCACCCAAAGAATAACACACGACATTGTTAATTTTATGTGACGTCGGAGCTCCAGTCCGCCTTCACAAGTCGCCGCTGAACTCCATCGTAAATGGTGGAGTTGAGGTGTCTGCTCGCTACGACAATTATTTAAACATGAACCACAAATGTTAAGATCGATCGGTTAATCTGGTGTAAATCACTGCTATTTATTTGAGTGTTAGCTACGTTAACCAGTATTGATTGATAGTAACTACTAGTTAAAACATTTCGTCTTGATCTGCTCATAGTCCCTTGTTGTTTTCTTCCTGTCTAGGGGTTTTAGCATGGCCTAGCTAGCATACATAACGTTTAGTTGTCAATGTTATGCTACTGTACATTTCAAACCCTTTGGTTTCCAAGTTAAACAACATAGTCTTGCTGGTTACCGTCCCAGGATGTTGCTGAATAATCTGAAATGTATATCGCTATATATTCCGGACTCTTACATTGCTCGTTCTGATATTTCTGAATTTCTTCCTTAACATTTTTGGGATTTGTGTGTATTGTGTTGCATTGTAAGGTATACTGCACTGTTGGAGCTAGAAACATAAGCATTTGGCTGCACCTGCGAAAATGTGTGTACACGACATAAACAATTATTCTGTTGATGCTTGTTGTATTGTTTCACGGCAAGGGAACTGTGTATTGTGGTGGTTATAACAGTGTGGTAGTATTTTACTCATGCATACTCTTTCTCTCTGTGCACTGATCTCTCAAGGTGAAGAGAATGTCGAGGCCACGGTCGGGATCGCCCAACTATTCTCACAGGTAAATATCTTGCACATTGTTCATTTGACATACTAGTCCAGTGTGTGGGTCATTAAGATTACTTGTTGTCTCAACTCAGCACACTGTATGAAAGGTGCTTTACAATTAAAATGTATTATTATTATTATTTTGTCATTACAGAGGTAGCCCGCGGAGGCAGTATGGCCGGAGGTTCCCCTGGGACGACCCAGACTTCAACCCCCAGCAGGTGCTGGCTGACCTGGGCAGGCTGCCTGGGGAGGATCAGTGGGCTCGCTTCATGGACGAGATCCACCCAGATGGCCCAGAGGGCCACAGAAGTCCCATGTCCCCAGACAACCTTCGCCCAGAGGGCCACAGAAGACCTCTCTCCCCAGGCCTTCACAGGCCTGACCACCACCTCCCCCCAGAGGAATTCCACCATCGCAGGACCCCACCGGCACCTCACGAGCTGGGCTACGCCGAGCGCAGGAGGCTCTCCCCCCATGATGGAGGAGGGGGTGGCAGGGTAAAAGGAAGCGGGAGAGAAGGGCTGCCCCACTCCCCTCAGAGGCTACCCAGAGAGAGGCTGCCATCGCTGGCCCCGCAGCACCCTCAATACAGTCCTGACCACCACCAGAGAGCGCCCTCTGCAGGCTGGAGAAGAGAAGAGCAGGACCAGAGCCAGGGGAGGTCCAGGGACCGCAGCCCCAGGGAGAGGGTTCAGGGTGGGGAGAGGAGGGGTGGAGATTTTCCAGGTCCCTATGGAGACAGGAGGAGAGACAACATGCATAAAGAGAGGAGCACCATCTCTGACCGGAACTGGAAGGAAACTGATGAAGCGGTGCATCCTGGGTAAATTTATGGCCTAAAGCGAGAGAAGAAGATTGAAGAGGAGAACCCAGCTTCCTGTTTTTTCTAAGCGCAAACTTCACCCTGCTACTGTGTCCCCTGTGTAATCATGTAACAGTAGAGTAGTAGTAGATTGAATTGCATGGCTTAAAATGCATCACATGCTCTTGTCTCTGTGATCCTTGGAACCAGGTGCTTGCCATGACTTACACTGTGATATACTTTACTATTATTACCCGCTGTAATCTAGAGAGGCTGTGTGCGTCTGTGATGTCATATGGCATTATGTTTATTGCTAATCAGCTTGCATGAATGACTGTTGTCATTAACCGATAAGTAAGGTACTATCTATTAGCCTATACATTTTATTCATATGCTACATGTTTTCCTAAATAAATTGAAAGCTAGCTATTGCAAAATCTGTATATTTGTTAGGCGTAGTCAGCGTGATCGTATGTCCTCAGTCAGTGCTGAACCATGTCACCTGCTCTTTATGTCGACACAGGTACGGGAAGGAGGCAGACTTTAGGGTGCGCCGCCCCTCGTTGGAGAGGCCCCGAGAAGGGTACGGAGGAGGAGGGCCACGGGGGCGCAGGGGCACCTCAGGGAGCCACGATGGCCGGGGTCCTGGAACCCTCATCGTGGAGCATGACCATGGTATTATAAACAGCAGCGGGCCAGAACTGTACGACAACCACAGGGACCGTGGCCCCGACCGGAGCCCAAGCCACGACCGATTCAGTCACCATCACCACCGGGTCGGAGCCACTGAGGAGCGGTTCAGGAAGTCAGGTAGCAGGTCCAATACCAGAGAGGAGGCCAGGGGCCGGCTTGTCCATGATGAGAGGAACGGCCCTGTCCATAAAGAGAGGAGAGGCCCTGTCCATAAAGAGAGGAGAGGCCCTGTCCATGATGAGAGGAGAGGCCCTGTCCATGATGAGAGGAGAGGGCCTGTACATGATGAGAGGAGAGGGCCTGTCCATGATGAGAGGAGAGGCCCTGTCCATGATGAGAGGAGAGGGCCTGTACATGAGTCCAGAAGAAGCCCTGACCGTCATGGGAGAGCCAGCCCCATGGGCTTCCAGGATAGAGGTAGTGCCACGGAGCCCAGGGCCAGAAACAGTGTATTCCGTGGGGCGAGGGGGGCCCCAGCCCAGGGTGGCAAGAGACAGATGGGGCCCTCCATGAACCAGCCCCGGCCTCTCCTTCAGGGAACGCAGGGGTACCGACCCCGGGATGCCAACCCCCAGCACTCCCCTCCGGAGCACCAGGGGTACCAACCCAGGGGAGGCGACTGGGACATGGAGCCCAGAGAGGAGGAGCCCGGCTGGGCAGAGGTGAGTGACATGGAGCCCCGCTGGGAGCAGGACCGGGGACCAGGGCCGCGAGGAGGCCGACCGCCAGCACAGGGCAGGATGGGACCTAGGAAACCTCAGCATAGAGATCTCAACCCCAACTGGAACCAACAGCAGAATGATATGGCAATGCCTCGCATGGGCGCCGGTGAGGAAGAGACGCTCACCATCAAGGTGGACATGAACCGGCCTGTGGGCCAGAACAGGTAAGGTGTTTCCGACAGCAATGTTTAGGGGTCAAGGGTGAAAGTTCATGCTTCTTTTCAACGCTCACTGTCGACTGCAGGAAGACAAAGTCAGAAGCCCTGAGATCATTGATAGCTAGAGGGAGGAAGTATTCTTCAAACTGATTTTTTTATTCTACAAAGCAAGGATTCTACAAGCTGAGGATTTGTGATGGGACGCAATTTATATACATACGTCAAACTAATCCTTCCTGATGTGGGCATTGCAGTAATAAACACGGAGAATTGCCAAACGCCTTCTTACAGCATTGTCATTTTACAGCATTGTCCTTCACATTCTCAAAAGGTGGAATCAATTCAAAACCGCAACTCATAGAGGCGGCAAGTCGGGATCTCCCAGATAACTCTTTTTGTTGCTCATCAAGAGGGGCAGAACATGTCAGACCAGCTTCGCAACATTCTAGAGAACAGAGATGCCACAGTAGAAGACTACCAACCATATGAATAACCTAATGGATCTGTAGTTCTACCAACCCACATCTCCTCACGGCAGAGGTTTGGCTCATCAGTTCTTCAGAAATCTCTCGCTCATCCAATTTAACAACCCAACAGAATGTGGCAACTCACAAATGGAGTGGTTGCAGCTTCCCCACAGTAGCAGCATCCCTGACAACCAAGAGACCAACCAGCTGACGTGTGAAGAGACGCCAGCAGTGTGTTTGCAGCTCATCCTTCACAGCTGAAATGAATAAAGAGCAAGCACCCTGCATGGTGCAACGTGCTGAAGGAGCTCTGGGAGGTAAAGAGTGGATGGAGAGGAGTGGAGGAGGCACAGTTCTGCTACTCACTACAGCTGATTGACCTGAGTCTCGGAGGAAAAGGCAGGACCCATAAAGACAGAATGGGGAAAGTCTTGGAACTAACCAAACTGAGCACCAAACAACTGCAGAAGAGTCTCCCTGGTATAGTGAAGGATTGCCCATATACATGATGCCCAATACATACTAATATGGTGTTGGTGAGCCTGATAAATGTCAGTCACTGAGCCACTGCATTGTGCCTTGGTCTTCGGGCTGACTGAAGACGATTTTGGCTAGAATATGTCCTGAACTTCAGGAACATCAGTTTGAAACAACCATGTTTTTTTTCAATGTCTTGAGAAACACCTGGAATGATCAGCTACTCAGAGAAAGACTCTTGTGAAAGGACTTATTTCAGAAGCACAGTGTTTTTCTGAGCCACTGAGCCAGGCAATGCCCCTTCGTCCTTATCCCACTCAGCCAGAGAGGATGCATATGCCAAAACACCAACAATAGTCAAAAAACTTTCAAATAGCTTAAACTAGCTCAAACTTTTGTATTTTATTCAGACCAAAGGTAAGTCAACAAGTTCTTTCCATCATTGACTATATTATTCTGCAGACTTCTAGAGGATCTTCATACTTATCTGTCAAGCAAGCAGGAGAATATTAAATCTTCATCCAATGTGTTTAATCTGAGATGGACTCATTCCTACTGAAATTTGCCAAAGATTTTAACAACCTCAAGCCGTGTATTGCCCGCCCTCAAGACCATACATTAGCATGTTCCTGGTTGTTCTTCCTGTCTAAACCCATGATGCTCAAGCGTCTCAAGGCCTTCTAAAGGAGATTCTGAGGCAAACATGGATCCAAATGACCTCAACACTCCCACCACATATCTTCAGAAACCTGGGCTCTGTTCTGCATGGGTCTTACGACCAAACTGGGTTTGGAGTGGACCTGTGTACCTTTCAACAAACAGGTTCACTCAAAGAAATGGACAATAAAGCACAGCACAGCACTGCGCAGACCAGACTGTCTGAACGACAACTCAAGGCAATGATGTTTCCCTTAAAGCAACCGAAGGCTACAGGTTCTTAGTATAACTCACTTTGAGCTGTACCAGAACAGAGGACAACACCAGATGACTACAGGTAAAGACCGGATGCTATGGCCTAAGTCAGAGGGACGTGAACAGACCAGGGAGAATCCAATCATTGGATGGAGGAGCACAGTCATTAAACACACAGAGAAATCCACCTTCTGGATGAACTGAAGAAGGACTGAGTGACCAGCTAGTAATGGGGAAGAGTAGAAGGCAATGTGAATGTCTGGAGATGACCAGGAAAAGCAGTGGTTGATGAATGTCTGGAGATGACCAGGAAAAGCAGTGGTTGATGAATGTCTGGAGATGACCAGGAAAAGCAGTGGTTGATGAATGTCTGGAGATGACCAGGAAAAGCAGTGGTTGATGAATGTCTGGAGATGACCAGGAAAAGCAGTGGTTGATGAATGTCTGGAGATGACCACCACATTGGAAAGAGTGAAAAATACTTTGGGACTCAACACATGAAAATAAAGCTTTCAGTTTGACTCCTACAAGCTATTCCACTAACGTTCAGCAGTTTTTTCCACCGCTATTGACACTGTGATACTCATGGACTAATCAGGGAGTCAAAGTCAATCCCACTAAGAATGTCTCTTCTCCAAGAGGCTCTCAGAACCGTATGACTATTGATGAACTTATCCATTTTGCACCAGGGAAACGGAGCTCTGTCAACGCATTACAACAGCAAGGGAAAACCCAACCCAGTGAGGACTAAGGTATTCCTGACAGCGAAACTGGACTTGGCCCAGTCAAAAGGCCCCAGAATTAACACTTTGGGAAGAAGAGGAACTGAAACCTCAAACACAGCCAATGCATCAGCCAATAGTTCTGCATGGATGAATCCTCATGAAAACACTGAGTATTGCTCTGAAAAAGGACATCTCAGAAACCCTCCTGTACTGATGGGATCTGTCAGTCTACACTTCATCTAGACACAACTTGCTCATGAAAACCACGCCAGCAAGAGACCATACTGTCCACCTTGGACCAATCAAGGACCACGAGACTACACTGTCCACTCTGGACCGTTCAAGGACAAGAACTATACTGTCCACTCTGGACCGTTCAAGGACAAGCGACTGTCAACATTTCACCAACCAAGGACAAGAACTACGCTGTCCACCAGTCACCACAGGAAGTGAATCACAGACGTCAAGAAGTTTATTGACAAGAATTGCAGAGATAATTTTTTTACCAAGCATGTATTTTCACCTTTGACCCATGCCAGTGTCACACTGGCACAGGAAGTGATCAGGGATGTAGTGGAGGATAAACGTTGTTCACACACCTTTTTTTATTTCATCAAAAGTGATGATACACATTTTACGCCACATACACTTTGTTAGCATTAGTGTTACCCGCCCCACCCGTTATCTCGACTGGCGTTCAGCGTTTAACTACAACATCCCTGGAGACGAGAAATATCTCTCTCTTCCTGTTGCGTTTCACACCTTTAAACAATTTGACCTTATTTGGATTTAAGTGCCTTTTTGCAAATATGTCCAAACCAACAGCTCTTGATGATGTACTTAATCAGTCATTTTTCCTAAAGCTTTCAAATGTAAAGGTAAGTGTAGTGTGTTTACAGATGTCAAGGTAAGGTTGTTCAGTACATAATGTTTAGCTACATTTGATTTACATAAGATATTCAGTAGGGAACCACTTAACTCCCTTCAACAATATTATTGAATTCATAATATATATGCCGTTTAGCAGACTTAGTCATGTATGCCTACATTTGTTGTTCAGAACAAATGACTTCGTTCCACCCCAAACTACAGTCTTTACTTAAATCAAACCCTTTCTACAAATGTTCCATCAGCCAGCTACCACAGTAAACTAGGTTAGAAGCTACCAGTACTATCATTTCATAGTTAAACCCTTGTATTCAGGCCTGATCTCAGAGAGTAAAGCCCCCACCACTTTCTTCCTTTGTTGCTCATTCCTCCAGCCAGCTGTGCTACTCCTCCGACCGTCAGCTGTCGCTGGATCTGGTCAACGTGGGCCGCCAGCGCCTAGACTTTCTGCCCATGCTAGAGCATTCTGGGACGTACCGGGAGTCCGCAATGCACTCTGGGACTTTCGCCCAGGAGATCATCACCCTGGTGCACCAGGTCAAAGGTTAGGAAACGAAACACAGAAATACACACAACCTGAAGATGTGCACGCACAGCCACTTGTGTACACACACACACACCGCTCATAGACACTAATGTGCCCACTCAGACAGAACCTATAGATACTTATCACAACCTTGAAGGCAATCAATCTCTTACTCTTTCTTACTCTTTCTTTCTCCAGAGCATTACTTTAGGGGTGATGGCGTGACGCTGAACGAGCGTTTCTCTGGCCCCCAAGATGGAGGTTTGCCTGAGGAGGAAGAGCAGGAGGAAAAGAGGCCAACTCTGAACAGGTACATAAACACCTGGTTACTATGGTAATTTAATATCTTTAGAGCTTTTGTTTAAGCCTTCAATGTGCTGTTTACAAACTGTGTATTTGTATTCCTTCCCCCCTCTCCTCCAGGCTGTTCAATATGAGAATGTCAGAGCCTGATATGGACCCTGTCTTCTCTAAAGTTGGCCGCATGCAGGTACAATAATGTGTATAGGGGTTTATGATTGATATGTCGATGGCTGGATGGACTGATTGGATCATGGATTTATTGGTTGATTGAGTGATGTATTAATTGATGTGTTGTGTGTGATCAGAGGCAGCAGCAGGCGGTGAGAGATCCCGGAGACCTGAGACATGACCTGGAGAGGAGGAGACAGGAGAGGCTGGAGGGAGTGAAGGTCACCATACCTGGAGGCAGGCTCTCACAGCGCCCCCTGGCTGCCGGGAGGTACTACAACACAGTGAAGACATGATGGGGCGTCTTTTGAATATTAAAATGATTCCTTCCTCCCTTTCTTGAAGTCATCACTGATCTATGGATCCTTGTGTTCACCCAATCTGTCAGATCAGTGATTACCTTAAGAAGTGGAGGAAGGGTGCATTTTTACACTTCTCTCTCCCTCTCACATTCTCTGTCTCAGTGACCATCAGGGGGAGTATGGTAGTGAGGAAGACGAGGTTCAAGAGGAACAGGAGGGCTTCTATTCAGGCCGTTCAGGCCCACCACAGAGAGGGGGGAGGTGGCCCGGAGACATGGTGAGAACGGTGTAAGGGTGTCTGTGTCTGCATGTGTTTGTGTGTGTGTTCACATTTAGTAGGGGTGTGAATAAAACTGGATATTATCTGTATCTTTCTCTAAATATATCTTAGACTTCTAACTTCTCTCTCTTTCTCTCTCGCTTTCTCTCTCTCTAGGGGGGTCAGAGGAGAGGGGGCATGGTTAGACAAGACATGGGCGGCCAGCGAAGGAACAACTGGCCTCCTAATAGCCCCGGCAACCGGCCTGGACCAATGAGACAACAGAACCGCAATATTAACGGTCAGTTAGTACCCCAAAACATAAGTATGTACAGTGGATGTAAACCAGGAAACAGGAAGTTAGAAATTACAGTGTGCTGACATTCACAGACCTGTTCAGAGAAGCAGAACTTCCCAACCATGTGACCTCAGTCATTCACTGATTGGCTGGCATGATTGACAGTTTAATTCCTATGACAGTGTCTGGCCTCTGTTTACCTTCCTGTATGGTTACGTACGTTAGTCAGTCAGTCTGTCCATCTGGTCCCTAGATCTCATTTATGTCTGACCCTGAGCCAATCAAGTCCTCTCTCCTTTCCTATAGACCAGTGGTTCCCAACTCCGGTCCTCCAGTACCCCCAACAGTACACATTTTTATTATAGCCCCGGACAAGCACACCTGATTCAACTTGTCAACTAAATCATCAGGCCTTCAATTAGTTGAATCAGGTATGTTTGTCCAGGGCTACAACAAAAATGTATGCTGTTGGGGGTACTGGAGGACTGAAGTAGGGAAACACTGCTCTAGACAATAATCTTGTCCACTAATAGGACCATTACAACCATAGCTGACCTGCTTCTTAACCTAACACCTATATTCACATGACCTTCTCTCTCTCTTGCTCTCTCACTCTCACAGGTGCCAGCTGGTGAATGGACGCTTGGAGCGATCCAAATGGAGTCAGTGGTTATGTGAGATCAGGCCGGAAGTTAACTGTTGATAGGCTGTATATAATATAGAACACACCGCTGCAGACTGACCACAGCCTGAACCACGACCACCTGACCTACTGACACTCTCTGTACCACTCTGTCAATGTAAAGCCCATGCAATGTAGCTACTCTCCTGACAGAGAGAGTAGTGTTGTGGGGAAGTAAGATGGCCGACTGATATTTCAAGATGCACAATGCAGAAATCGCTGGGCCATTTCCTGGTTGCAAAAATTCTAAAAGTTTGCCTAATTTCAGTTTGTTACAAAACAAGCAAGTATTGTGTAGAGCAGGGGTAGGCAACCCTGTTCCTGGAGTCCCGCAGGTACTGCAGGATTTTGTTCCAACTAGGCACCACACCTCACCAACTGACAGGGCTGGCAGCAGAAGGAATCAGTTGGCTGGGCCTTTGATATCCATAGGAGGGCACATTTTTTTCACGGGACCACCTATATGTGCTTGAGCTTGGGAGTTCACTTTTTTTTCAGACTGGTGTAATAGTTAAGACCATAGGCAGCTCGTGAGTTTCAAGTTTGTGGACGTTTACAATTTATCCTACCATTTCTACTGATCTTAGTGCGAGTTATGATTTGTTTTAAATGCGCATTTTTGTGGAACAGTTTCATTTAAATAACGTTTTCGTTTCTCAAAGTCATTGTCACGTGGTTATTCAAACATTTTTGAAGTAAAATGATAAAAAATCTACAAGTTAAAATTAAACTATGGCGAGAGCGCCAGCCACTTCCATATGGACACATTGATACACTGTGATCCATTGGCGGCTAAAGAAATGAGCTCATAGAACTCAGAGATGGCCTATAGGCCAATGCAGCGGTAGGCCTGTAACTTCCATCGTCAAGTAAGTAAAATACATAGTCCTAAAGCTGACAAATAGAAACCGTAGAAAATATCCTGATAAATTCTGGTTCTTTCAATCACATTCATCTCTCTTCTCCGCCTGTCTGCCTCCCTTTCTATCTGTGTTGACTTGAGCTATTGCTAGTGAAGTGCAACATTGTATCAAATCATCAACTGGATCTGGCCCAAAGCTGTTGCTAGCGAACTTGCAACATTGTATCAACTAGCCTATTCCGGGCCCACCGCTATGACGTTTCCACTGGCTATATGGGATCATCAGATAATGATATTTTGCTCTTTCACACCGAGACTTGGTGATTATCGAGGCCGGGATTGTTGGAATTATTTTTCAAATACTGAGGAACTAATTCGCAATGGATGCTAAAAAAAAACACTTCGTTTGCTTGTGTGAGGTGAAGAAAAAATGAATGAGAAACTCTAATTAATAGTGGTGGACGTGGTGAGTTAAGTCAATCGGACATTGCCAAATGAGCACTTTCCTATATGCATGCATTCTGGAGAGAGATGCACCATATCTTCGCCACACATCCCTCCCCTTCTTCTTGATGCAACATTTTAAATTATACTCAAAACACATTAACCTCACACATATTTTAGATGCTTTTCACTGACAGCGCAACTCGATCAGCTAGACATATTGCCACGTGCGCTGCCCCAATTGTGGGCTTCCCAAATAGGCATAGTCCTACACACGTGATTTGAAACGATCCCACAGCTATTAAAAAATTATAAAAAAGAAGTTAATGATCCTCTGTGGCTAAGTCATGCTCCCTGGTGAAGTATTTTGAGTGTTTTTATTTAGACAGGAGTAATTATAGAATTTTTGCAAAACATAAATTTACTTGAGGGCAATCCAGCATCCGCCAACTTTCCTTTCCAATTCGCAAGAGGCTGAAACCAGAGATCTGTATATAATGACGAGATGCTCATTTGACAATGGGCGTCTTTGTCCCAAAGGCGGGAAGGCAGGCGACAAGCTTAGGTCTGCATATTATTCCCACAGAAACGCATTGGGTTTATACTGGACAGATTTTGGCGAGAGTGAGCCCTCTCCCTTTGACTCTTCCTCTCTGCTGAAACAATATCACTGGAGAAAGCATCCGAGTGAGCGAAACAGCGCCCCTCTATATGTAGCCCATGTATCTGATGCTGTCGGCAAGACATATTACGACATGCCATACTATTTTGGTCCAGACAGCATCCGTTACATGGTTTACACATACTGAGACAGAGGGGCGCTGTTTTGCTCGAGCCGATGCTTTAACTGAGATTGATGTCTTTCTGTCGGCACGTGTCTAGGTCAAATAACTGCTCAATATTTCAATATTTTATTTGATTGGGCAAGGAGGTACGGTAGGGCGGAGCAAGCCCCTTAATGGCCGCCCATAACGCTGGCCCTGCAAACTGAGCTAATTGATCAGTTCAATGATTGCCTAAATTCAACACACCTGATCTTCCAGTTCAGTTAAATCAAAAACATGAAGTGCTTGCAGCACACAGTGAAATATATTTTCCCTAACCAGAAATATTGTATTTTCAGTTGTTTGAAGCTTGTGTACAAAACAGAAAGTAACAGAGGCAAAAATGAAACTTAAGAACTGGAAGCATAGAAATAGTGCACATAGAACAGATCTACCCTTTCTTAGACTTGCTTTCAATGAGAATGACAGATCTATAACACACATTTCTATGTGAATTTGGTCCGGTTGCCCAAAAAGTGACATATTGCAGCTTTAATTGAGGGGAAGTGACATAATGCGAGCATCCTGTTAATGGGGAGCCACCTAATTCATTGCTCTACGATCATATTAGTTTATGTTGATGGTTTGTTTGACCGGTGTACCATAGTTGATGTTGTTGACCTGTCTCTACTGTACCCTGTGGTGCCAGACCATGGTATTGTTTCTGATCTGTCTGGTTTTAAAGGCATGGGTTTGATACGCTCCACATGAGGAAATGCCCTACTGATCTACTGATGATATCAAATAAAAGAGGTTACTTCTCATACCATGTTGGCTAGTGTGTTGGTGTTAGGTAGTGTTAGTCAAATAAAATTTTATTGGCCACATGCGCCGAATACAACAGGTGCAGACATTACAGTGAAATGCTTACTTACAGCCCTTAACCAACAGTGCATTTATTTTTAATAAAAAAGTAGAATAAAACAACAGTGTTGAGAAAAAAAGAGCAGAAGTAAAATAAAATAACAGTAGGGAGGCTATATATACAGGGGGGTACCGGTGCAGAGTCAATGTGCGGGGCCACCGGCTAGTTGAGGTAGTTGAAGTAATATGTACAGTAGGGAAAAAAAGTTTTTAGTCAGCCACCAATTGTGCAAGTTCTCCCACTTAAAAAGATGAGAGAGGCCTGCAATTTTCATCATAGGTACACGTCAACTATGACAAGACAAATTGAGATTTTCTTTCTCCAGAAAATCACATTGTAGGATTTTTAATGAATTTATTTGCAAATTATGGTGGAAAATAACTAGTTGGTCACCTACAAACAAGCAAGATTTCTGGCTCTCACAGACCTGTAACTTCTTCTTTAAGAGGCTCCTCTGTCCTCCACTCGTTACCTGTATTAATGGCACCTGTTTGAACTTGTTATCAGTATAAAAGACACCTGTCCACAACCTCAAACAGTCACACTCCAAACTCCACTATGGCCAAGACCAAAGAGCTGTCAAAGGACACCAGAAACAAAATTGTAGACCTGCACCAGGCTGGGAAGACTGAATCTGCAATAGGTAAGCAGCTTGGTTTGAAGAAATCAACTGTGGGAGCAATTATTAGGAAATAGAAGACATACAAGACCACTGATAATCTCCCTCGATCTGGGGCTCCACGCAAGATCTCACCCCGTGGGGTCAAAATGATCACAAGAACGGTGAGCAAAAATCCCAGAACCACACGGGGGGACCTAGTGAATGACCTGCAGAGAGCTGGGACCAAAGTAACAAAGCCTACCATCAGTAACACACTACGCCGCCAGGGACTCAAATCCTGCAGTGCCAGACGTGTCCCCCTGCTTAAGCCAGTACATGTCCAGGCCCGTCTGAAGTTTGCTAGAGTGCATTTGGATGATCCAGAAGAGGATTGGGAGAATGTCATATGGTCAGATGAAACCAAAATATAACTTTTTGGTAAAAACTCAACTCGTCGTGTTTGGAGGACAAAGAATGCTGAGTTGCATCCAAAGAACACCATACCTACTGTGAAGCATGGGGGTGGAAACATCATGCTTTGGGGCTGTTTTTCTGCAAAGGGACCAGGACGACTGATCTGTGTAAAGGAAAGAATGAATGGGGCCATGTATCATGAGATTTTGAGTGAAAACCTCCTTCCATCAGCAAGGGCATTGAAGATGAAACGTGGCTGGGTCTTTCAGCATGACAATGATCCCAAACACACCGCCCGGGCAACGAAGGAGTGGCTTCGTAAGAAGCATTTCAAGGTCCTGGAGTGGCCTAGCCAGTCTCCAGATCTCAACCCCATAGAAAATCTTTGGAGGGAGTTGAAAGTCCGTGTTGCCCAGCGACAGCCCCAAAACATCACTGCTCTAGAGGAGATCTGCATGGAGGAATGGGCCAAAATACCAGCAACAGTGTGTGAAAACCTTGTGAAGACTTACAGAAAACGTTTGACCTGTGTCATTGCCAACAAAGGGTATATAATAAAGTATTGAGAAACTTTTGTTATTGACCAAATACTTATTTTCCACCATAATTTGCAAATAAATTCATTAAAAGTCCTACAATTTTTTTTCTTCTCATTTTGTCTGTCATAGTTGACGTGTACCTATGATGAAAATTACAGGCCTCTCTCATCTTTTTAAGTGGGAGAACTTGCACAATTGGTGGCTGACTAAATACTTTTTTCCCCCACTGTACATGTGGGTAGAGTTAAAGTGACTATGCATAAATAATTAACAGAGTAGCAGCGGCGTAAAAATATGGGGTGGGGGGGGGGGCAGTGCAAATAGTCTGGGTAGCCATGATTAGCTATTCTGGAGTCTTATGGCTTGGGGGTAGAAGCTGTTGAGAAGTCTTTTGGACCTAGACTTGGCACTCCGGTACCGCTTGCCGTGCGGTAGCAGAGAGAACAGTCTATGACTAGGGTGGCTGGAGTCTTTGACAATTTTGAGGGCCTTCCTCTGACACCGCCTGGTATAGAGGTCCTGGATGGCAGGAAGCTTGGCCCCAGTGATGTACTCGGCCGTACGCAATACCCTCTGTAGTGCCTTGCAGTCGGAGGCCAAGCAGTTGCCATACCAGGCGGTTTATGCAACCAGTCAGGATGCTCTCGATGGTGCAGCTGTATAATTTTTTGAGGATCTGAGGACCCATGCCAAATCTTTTCAGTCTCCTGAGGGGGAATAGGCTTTGTCGTGCCCTCATCACGACTGTCTTGGTGTGTTTGGACCATGATAGTTTGTTGGTGATGTGGACACCAAGGAACTTGAAGCTCTCAACCTGTTCCACTACAGCCCCGTCGATGAGAATGGGGGCGTGCTCAGTCCTCTTTTTTTTCCTGTAGTCCACAATCATCTCCTTTGTCTTGGTCACGTTGATGGAGAGGTTGTTATCCTGGCACCACACGGCCAGGTCTCTGACCTCCTCCCTATAGGCTGTCTCATCGTTGTCGGTGATCAGGCCTACCACTGTTGTGTCGTCGGCAAACTTGATGATGGTGTTGGAGTCGTGCCTGGCCATGCAGTCATGGGTGAACAGGGAGTACAGGAGGGGACTGAGCACGCACCCCTGAGGGGCCCCCGTGTTGAGGATCAGTGTGGCAGATGTGTTGTTACCTACTCTTACCACCTGGGGGCGGCCCGTCAGGAAGTCCAGGATCCAGTTGCAGAGGGAGGTGTTTAGTCCCAGGATCCTTAGCTTAGTGATGAGCTTTGAGGGCACTATGGTGTTGAATGCTGAGCTGTAGTCAATTAATAGCATTCTCACGTAGGTGTTCGTCTTGTCCAGGTGGGAAAGGGCAGTGTGGAGTGCAATAGAGATTGCATCATCTGTGGATCTGTTGGGGCGGTATGCAAATTGGAGTGGGTCTAGGGTTTCTGGGATAATGGTGTTGATGTGAGCCATGACCAGCCTTTCAAAGCACTTCATGGCTACAGACGTCAGTGCTACGGGTCGTTAGTCATTTAGGCAGGTTATCTTAGAGTCCTTGGGCACGGGGACTATGGTGGTCTGCTTGAAACATGTTGGTATTACAGACTCAGTCAGGGACATGTTGAAAATGTCAGTTAAGACACTTGCCAGTTGGTCAGGACATGCTCGGAGTACACGTCCTGGTAATCCGTCTGGCCTTGTGAATGTTGACCTGCTTAAAAGTCTTACTCACATCGGCTACGGAGAGCGTGATCACATAGTCATCCAGAACAGCTGGTGCTCTCATGCATGCTTCAGTGTTGCTTGCCTCGAAGCGAGCCTAGAAGTGGTTTAGCTCGTCTGGAAGTCTTGTGTCACTGGGCAGCTTGCGGCTGTGCTTCCCTTTGTAGTCTGTAATAGTTTTCAAGCCCTGCCACATCTGACGAGCGTCAGAGCCGGTGTAGTATGATTCAATCTTAGTCCTGTATTGACTCTTTGCCTGTTTGATGGTTCGTCGGAGGGCATAGCGGGATTTCTTATAAGCGTCCGCGATATCTCCGTCTCTTCCTCATGCGAATGACAGGGATTTGGGCCTTGTCGGGTGTCTGTAGGATATCCTTCGCGGCCGCCTCGTTGAAGAAAAAATCTTCGTCCAATACGAGGTGAGTAATCACTGTCCTGATATCCAGAAGCTCTTTTTGGTTATAAGAGACGATGGCAGAAACATTATGTACAAAATAAGTTACAAATAACGCGGAAAAACACACATAATGGTGCAATTGGTTAGAGGGCTGTAAAACGGCAGCCATCTTCTCTGGCGCCACGCTTATTATTATTAATCTATCTATTATTATTATTATTATGTTAGTGGCTCTTTAGCTTGGTAGTAATGCATCTTACATGAGTACAGTCTATTTAGTTATTACCTGTGTATTAATAGGCAGGATTGTCCAAATCTCTCACCTGTTAGGGACAGAGGTGATCCTTGCAGATATTTAACAGGTCAATCTTGCCTACTTCCACCCAGGCCTGCTTTAGGTAAACAGGGCTGGCCAGGACTATTCAAGGGTCAGTGTTAATGCCCCTGTCAGACAGATAGGTCAAAGCAGCAGAGGCAGGCCATAACCTTTAACACCACAAGAGCAAGCCGTGGCAAGCATGCCTTAACCTTTAACCCCACAAGAGCAAGCAGTGGCAGGCATGCCTTAACCTTTAACCCCACAAGAGCAAGCAGAGGCAGGCAGGCAGGCCTTAACCTTTAACCCCACAAGAGCAAGTAGTGGCAGGCAGGCCTTAACCTTTAACCCCACAAGAGCAACCAGAGGCAGGCAGGCAGGCCTTAATCATTAACCCCACAAGAGTAAGCAGAGGCGATGTGGGAGAAAATCCAGTCAGATCACAGTGAAACACACGGTGCATTTATTTCAAACAATGTAGGTAGAAAGTCCATACAAAAATAACATTACACCACATTACCATGATTTTTTTATATAATTTATAAAAACATCACTTTTAATACAATTTAAATGTTCCAAGTCTTTTATTTTAGCTGCTCAGTTATGTCAGCACTGCAATACAAATGGACAAGACACAAACCAGGAGCTACATTGAAGAGTTCTAACAGCATGTGACTGGTTATAGCAGGTTATGAATGCCCTCTGACTGCATTAAAATACAGAATCGTCATAGCAACACCACCATCCTTCATAAGGCACAGAAATAGAGAGCGGTGAAAGAGAAAGGGAGAAGGAAAGAGGGAGAAAGAATGAAAGGAGAGAGAGAGCAACAACAACAACCCCACTGATCAGCAGCATCATTATTCATCTCTTCAGTAATCTCTGTATGGTCCACCAGTGTTCTATTGTGTTTTCCAACCAAGATGGCCCCTAACCCACACTGTAATCAGATCTCAAGGAACTGGAGAGCTGTAAGAAACATGGTGTTGGCTCCACCTTGTCTTCACCGTCTATGCCAAAGCCTGTGATCCTGCAGCCTGGCTAGACTATACAACGGCAGAGGCAGAAGCAGTGTGTGGGGGGGAGGGGGTGGGATGATGTCAGTTGTCTGCCCCTTGTGGTCCATCTGGATGTGTGGCTGGGGAGACCCTGGAGGCCCTGTGTGTGAGGAGAGGGCCCTCTGGTGGTGGCTCAGAGACGAGGGTCGCAGGGCAGCGGGCGGAACGCCACCTCAATATTCTCCTCCATGATGATGTCATAGCGACACATCAGCGGCCTGGAGGGAGGTGAGAAAGAAGAGAGAAAGGGAGAGTTAGAGAAAGAAGGAGGGAGTATATGGTGAAGGCAGAAAAGAGGGGAAAGTGTGTGTAACTCAGGTGTGCGGTGGTCTCTCACCTGTCGGGTTGCTCCAGGGGGGCGAGGCGGATGCGGATCAGTCTGATTTTGTAGCGAGGGCCTATCACGTTTCCGGTAGCAATGCTGAGGGATATCTTCTGGATGGGTTGAAGGTCCTCGTCAAACTGGACCAACAGATGGGTGGAGGTGTACTGCTCAAACCTGAACAGCTTACTGTGGAGGAGAGGAGAGAGAGGGAGAGGGATAGATAGAGGTCTTGCTGTCACAAATGTGTGTGTGCGCGTGTAAGCGTGCGAGACCTACCGGTCAATGCGTGCCTCAGTGACGTTCCTGCCACTGTGTAGTCTGAGGATGAGGACTCCCCAGCGTGGGTACTGGTTCCATGTCACCATGTCCACCATGTAGCTGGCCTCTACACACACACACACACACACACACACAATGTGTTATATATACACACACATGCACAATGTGTCACACACAATGCATCTTTAAGAACTCACTGCTTCAAAAGCATTATGTACACTACATTTACAAAAGTATGTGGACACCTTCAAATTAGTGCATTCGGCTATTTCAGCCACAGCCGTTGCTGACAGGTGTATAAAATCGAGCACACGGCCATGCAATCTCCATAGACAAACATTGGCAGTAAAATGGCCTTACTGAAGAGCTCAGTGACTTTCAATGTGGCGCCGTCATTGGATGCCACCTTTCCAACAATTCAGTTCGTAAAATTTCTGCCCTGCTAGAGCTGCCCTGGTCAACTGTAAGTGCTGTTATTGTGAAGTGGAATCGTCTAGGAGCAACAACGGCTCAGCCGCGAAGTGTTAGTCCATACAAGCTCACAGAAGGGGACCGCCGAGTGCTGAAGCACGTAGCGTGTAAAAATCATCTGTCCTCGGTTGCAACACTCACTACCGAGTTCCAAACTGCCTCTGGAAGCAATGTCAGCACAATAACTGTTCGTTGGGAGCTTCATGAAATGGGTTTCCATGGCTGAGCAGCCGCACACAAGCCTAAGATCACCATGCACAATGCCAAGTGTCGGCTGGAGTGGTGTAAAGCTCGCCACCATTGGACTCTGGAGCAATGGAAACGTGTTCTCTGGAGTGATGAATCACGCTTCACCATCTGGCAGTCCGACGGACAAATCTGGGTTTGGCGAACGCTAGCTGCCCAAATGCATAGTGCCAACAGTTTGGTGGAGGAAAGCCATCCCAGAAGAGTGGAGACTGTTATAGCAGCATAGTAGGGACCAACTCCATATTAATGCCCATGATTTTGGAATGAGATGTTCGACAATGTAGTGTATGTTAATCACTGATAGATAGTCAGGGGTGTGGAACTTACTTTTATAGGGCAACGTGGCAGTGGTGGTGAAGTATACCTTGGTCTGACCCAATCGCAACAGAATATCCCTCCACCTGCTGACGTCATAACCTGGGGCGGTAACCATGGATAAAACTTCAGGACGGTTGGTATGGCAACCAAACTACTTGATCGATGATTTGTTGACAAGCATCTTTTCCCTTGTTTACGGATTGAGTGAGATTCTGGGTTGACCAGTGGGAAGGCTGTCCTCACCTAGCATAGGGCAGGGGGCGGGCGTAAAGACCTCACACTGCAGGCACTGGCCATCCAGGAAGTCGCTGTAGGAGGAGCAGGGGTAGGCTGTGAGGCTGCAGGTTCGGTTGAGAGCACACAGGTACAGGAACACAGAGCGCTGGTGGTCACAAATGAAATACGACTTCCCTACAAAAGAGAGAAGCGGTGAGTTATTACATGGGTAAGTATTTAACATTTACATTTTAGTCATTTAGCAGACGCTCTTATCCAGAGCGACTTACAGTTAGTGAGTGCATTCATTATTATATGTTTTTTTTTATATATATATTTTTTCATACTGCCCCCCGTGGGAATCGAACCCACAATCCTGGCGTTGCAAACGCCATGCTCTACCAACTGAGCTACATCCCTGCCGGCCATTCCCTCCCCTACCCTGGACGACGCTGGGCCAATTGTGCGCCGTCGCATGGGTCTCCCGGTCGCGGCCGGCTACGACAGAGCCTGGATTCGAACCAGGATCTCTAGTGGCACAGCTAGCACTGCAATGCAGTGCCTTAGACCACTGCGCCACTCGGGAGACTTGTGTGTGTGTTTTAGACTCACCTGAGAAGATGGTCTTGGGGCAGCCTGGCTGGTCAGATCCTCCGTTGGCGTAGTAGTCAATATGGCCATGTTGACCTCTGAGACCAAACGCTGCATGAACAAATAGGAAGACAAAAACACACATCTAGAGAATCCCTCGCCCCACACACACACACACAGCATGTCAGTACTTACAGTTCATGTCAGTGTGTAGTACGTCTACAAACATTGCGTCTGAAGCGTCTAGTCTCTCCTCAGGTGTCGCTCCAGTGAACATGGGCCCCGCTGGGTCCAGACCTGGACAACAATTAATCAATTAATGACCCAATGAATGAATGAATCAATGAATGAATCAATTAATTAACCACTTAATACATACATTAATGGCTACATTATTTAATCAATGTATTAATCAATCAATGAAATAATAGCTTTAAAGGTCACAGACAATCTTTATTTTTCCCTCTGTGTATCCTACCTGTGATGCGGCCGATCTTGCCCTTCAGGTTTGCTCCTACGAACCCAGCCAGGTGAGCTCCCAGACTCAACCCGATCAGGTGGACCGAACTCAGAGGCGCTCCCTCAGCCTACACACGCACACACACACACACACACACAGTGAACAATTAGCAACATTAACCCAAGACTCATAGAACAACTGAAGACTCACAGCAAACGAGCAACACTCCACAATCCCCCCTACCCCCTCCGTCCCCCAATCCACACACCTGCATGTTGAGTATGAAGCCGGTCAGGTTGTTGGCAGCCTGTCGTGTGTTGGCCACAGCAGTGAAATAGTTGAGGTTAGCAGCTCCTCTGTTCCAGTCCACAACCAGGACATTCATGTCCTCCTGCTCAGACAGCAGGTGGACGATATGGTCCACCCAGACCGGAGGGGCCCCGGTGGGCCTGTAACCATGGATGACGAAGGCCGTGGGCAGGGAGAGGTTGAAGAGTGGCTGGGAGGACAGCTGGTGGTGGTTCAACTCTCTGCCGCAGCGTAGGTTGTACCTGGAGGAAGGAGAAGGAGAATACTTTATTTAGAAAATGTCATTACTTTTTATCCAACTGCTGACACATACACACACATATACACATACACTACTGTTCAAAAGTTTGGGGTCACTTAGAAATGTCCTTGTTTTTGAAAGAAAAGCAATTTTTTTGTCCATAAAAATAACATAAAATTGATCAGAAATACAGTGTAGACATTGTTAATGTTGTAAATGGCTATTGTAGCTGGAAACGGCATATTTTTTATGGAATATCTACATAGGCGTACAGAGGCCCATTATCAGCAACCATCAGTCCTGTGTTCCAATGGCACGTTGTGTTTGCTAATCCAAGTTTATCATTTTAAAAGGGTAATTGATCATTAGAAAACCCTTTTGCAATTATGTTAGCACAGCTGAAAACTGTTGTGCTGATTTAAAGAAGCAATAAAACTGGCCTTCTTGAGACTAGTTGAGTATCTGGAGCAACAGCAATTGTGGGTTCGATTACAGCACTCTGGGATGCTGACCTTCTAGGCAGAGTTGCAAAGAAAAAGCCATATCTCAGACTGGCCAATAAAAAGAAAAGATTAAGATGGGCAGTCATTGCAACTCTGCCTAGAAGGTCAGCATCCCGCAGTCGCCTCTTCACTGTTGACGTTGAGACTGGTGTTTTGCGGGTACTATTTAATGAAGCTGCCAGTTGAGGACTCTAATGTATTTGTCTTCTTGCTCAGTTGTGCACCAGGGCCTCCCACTCCTCTTTCTATTCTGGTTAGAGCCAGTTTGCGCTGTTCTGTGAAGGGAGTAGTACACAGCGTTGTACGAGATCTTCAGTTTCTTGGCAATTTCTCGCATGAAATAGCCTTCATTTCTCAGCACAAGAATAGACTGACGAGTTTCAGAAGAAAGTTATTTGTTTCTGGCCATTTTGAGCCTGTAATCGAACCCACAATTGCTGATGCTCCAGATACTCAACTAGTCTCAAGAAGGCCAGTTTTATTACATTTACATTACATTTTAGTCAATTAGCAGACGCTCTTATCCAGAGCGACTTACAGTTAGTGAGTGCATACATTTTTCATACTGGCCCCCCGTGGGAAACGAACCCACAACCCTGGCGTTGCCAGCGCCATGCTCTACCAACTGAGCTACAGGGGAGTGTCGCTGCACAGCTATTTTCAGGTCTCTCCAGAGTTGTTTGATCGGGTTCAAGTCCGGGCTCTGGCTGGGCCACTCAAGGACATTCAGAGACTTGTCGCGAAGCCACTCCTGCGTTGTCTTGGCTGTGTGCTTAGGGTCGTTGTCCTGTTGGAAGGTGAACCTTTGACCCTGTCTGAAGTCCTGAGCGCTCTGGAGCAGGTTTTCATCAAGGATCTCTCTGTACTTTGCTCCGTTCATCTTTGCCTCGATCCTGACTAGTCTCCCAGTCCCTGCCGCTGAAAAACATCCCCACAGCATGATGCTGCCACCACCATGCTTCACCGTAGGGATGGTGCCAGGTTTCCTCCAGACGTGACGCTTGGCATTCAGGCCAAAGAGTTCAATCTTGGTTTCATCAGACCAGAGAATCTTGTTTCTCATGGTCTGAGTCCTTTAGGTACCTTTAGGCAAATTCCAAGCAGGCTGTCATGTGCCTTTTACTGAGGAGTGGCTTCCGTATGGCCACTACCATAAAGGCCTGATTGGTGAAGTGCTGCAGAGATGGTTGTCCTTCTGGAAGGTTCTCCCATCTCCACAGAGGAGCTCTGGAGCTCTGTCAGAGTGATCATCTGGTTCTTGGTCACCTCCCTGACCAAGGGCCTTCTCCCCCGATTGCTCAGTTTGTCTGGGCGGCCAGCTCTAGGAAGAGTCTTGGTGGTTCCAAACTTCTTCCATTTAAGAATAATGGAGGCCACTGTGTTCTTGGGGACCTTCAATGCTGCAGAAATGTTTTGGTACCCTTCCCCAGATCTGTGCCTCGACACAATCCTGTCTCTGAGTTCTACGGACAATTCCTTCGACCTCATGGGTTGGTTTTTGCTCTGACATGTACTGTCAACTGTGGGACCTTATATACAGTACCAGTCAAAAGCTTGGACACACCCACTCATCCAAGGGTCCTTCTTCACTTTTACTGTTTTCTACATTGTAGAACAACAGTGAAGACATCAAAACCACGAAACAACACATATGGAATCATGGAGCAACCAAAAAAGTGTGAATGAAACTCAGCATATATGGGAACTCCTTCAAGACTGTTGGAAAAGCATTCCAGGTAAAGCTGATTGAGAGAATACCAAGAGTGTGCAAAGCTGTCATCAAGGCAAAGGGTGGCTACTTTGAAGAATATAAAATATATTTTGATTTGTTTAACACTTTTTTGGTTACTACATGATTCCATGTGTCACTTCATAGTTTCGATGTCCTCACCACCACTCTACAATGTAGAAAACAGTAAAAAAATAAAGAAAATGCCTTGAATAAGTAGGTGTGTCCAAACTTCCGACCGGCACTGTACATCAGGGCTATCCAACCCTGTTCCTGGAAAGCTACCGTCCCGCCGGTTTTCACTCCAACCCCAATCCAGCACACCTGATTCAAATACTTAGCTGGTTGATAAGCTGAACCAGGTTAATTACAACTGGGGTTGGAGTGAAAACCCACAGGAGGATAGCTCTCCAGGAACAGGGAAGGAAACCGCTGTTCTACATGGTCTTATGCTGTGCCACACTGGCTGCATTTATACAGGTAGCCCAATTCTGATATTTGCTCCACTAATTGGTCCTAATCACAAGACCAATTAGGGGGAAAAAGATCTGAACTGGGCTGTCCTTTATCCAGCTTCGGTACACTGGCAATGGTGGGCTGGGGAAGCTGAGACTCTTTGTGCTTATGGCGATGAGCTTGTCCTGTCTGCGGTGAACGGCCAGCTGGATAAGAATCTGCCGAAAGTGGTGTAGGGGTTCTTAACCACCAACTGTTTGGTCCTCTTGCAGAAGATTTGCTGGTACTGCACGTCTCCTGGAAAAACATGGTATTATTGCTTCTTTAATCAGCACAACAGTTTTCAGCTGTGCCAACATAATTGCAAAATGGTTTTCTAATGATCAATTAGCCTTTTAAAATGATAAACTTGGATTAGCAAACACAATGTGCCATTGAAACACAGGACTGATGGTTGCTGATAATGGTCCTCTGATGGTTGCTGATAATGGCCTATGTAGATAAAATCAGCCATTTCCAGCTACAATAGCCATTTACAACATTAACAATGTCTACACTGTATTTCTGATCAATTTGATGTTATTTCGAAAACAAGGACATTTCTAAGTGACCCCAAACTTTTGAACGGTAGTGTACACACAATGAGCCTGTCCTCAAATAGCTCCTCCCACCAGCCTTCCCTGACACACACACACACTCTCTCTCTCTCTTTCTCTGTCTAACCTACTTGGTGTAGAGCAGCAGCTTGACGTTCAGGGTGGTCCCGAGGAAGCACTCATGGAAGTCCAGGTCTGTAAAGTCATCACACAGTGCACCTCCACCCCCATCCTGGCCTGGGGAGAGAAGGGGGAGGGGGAGGAGGAGGGGGTTATACAGTGTGTGTGTCAGAGAAGGCTGGTGGGAGGAGCTATAGGAGGATGGGCTCATTGTAATGGGTGGAATGGAATATTGGAACAGAGTCAAACAAGTTGTTTCCATACATTTGATGTGTTTGATACCGTTCCATTAATTCCATTCCAGCCATTAATAATAATAATATGCCATTTAGCAGACGCTTTTATCCAAAGCGACTTACAGTCATGTGTGCATACATTTTTACGTATGGGTGGTCCCGGGGTTCGAACCCACTACCCTGGCGTTACAAGCGCCATGCTGTACCAATTGAGCTACAGAGCCCATGCTCTCCTCCTATGGCTCCTCCCCCAGCCTCCTCTGCTGTGTGTGTGTGTGTTCAGTGATACCTTGCTAGCCCTAGGTCAGGGTCAGGTCATTCTCTGCTCTTACTGTAAACCCCAACTTCTTCTTCTTTCCCATTGCATTTAAACATGATCAGGCAGCTGGTGAATGAAGATGAGCATTTATATAGACAGGCCAGTGTTTCTCTAACTCCTCTTTACATTCTTCTTCACCCCTACCAGTGGTATTCAAAAAGAAAAAGTAAATGCAATTGGAATAAAGGTTATATTTGAAGAGTTTCATTCCAAAACACTATATTCATTTTCAGAAATGTTGGTAAATTAGCTTTTATTGTTTAACCCCTAAAAGTCTAAGCCGTTGGGGGAGCTAACATATGGAATTGTTTTAAGATGGTCATACCATGGATCATTTAGGTATTTGATTTCGAATTTTAGACCCCTTTAGGTATCCCCCAAAAATATACAAAAATGATTGTAATAAAATAAAAAAGTGACCATAGAAACACATTGAATAGCACATTCATAAATGGCAAAATAGACAGTAAAAAACATTATCATAAGGAATAAGGTTTTCAAGTGTCAGTCCTATATCTAGGAGATATAAGAAAGTTCAGGAAATATTTTAGATTTTTAACCCCAAGTGAAGAGTGTTTACTGGTTAAATGGCCAGCTGTTTATAACTGGTAATGTCAGATAGATTAACAGTTTATGAACTTCTATGAGCACTTATGGCAGATCTCATGGCAGAGATTATAAACACATAATTAAACTGCTAGGGTTTTTATGTTTAGTGAGGCAACAGTTCCCAAATACTACAGATAACAACATACAATATAATTTCAGACTCCACCCACCTTTCTGTATATCTCTCTCTCTTTTTCTCTGTCTCTCCCTCACTCCTGCCATTTTGTTTTCCTGGTCTCATTGTTGATCTGAGTCAGAATGAGTGGAGGTTTTAAAACATCCAGTTTCATCCTCTCACCCAGTCTCCTCTTCGCCCCCTCCCCCAGCCATTGATCAGGAAAGTTCTCCTCTGTGGTTTGTTGTGCTGTATGATATTGTAGTCTCCCTCCTTGGCTGCAGCCAGGCTTTGACTTTAGCCTTTTATCATTAGCCACATGACAGTTTTAGCATGTAGCATTGAGTGTCATGATTCGGTAGCGTTACCATGTACCTTGTTAGCGTTCACACCACAGCAGTTATTAGTGTTAGCAGTGGTGGAAAAAGTACTAAATTGTCATACTTAAGTAAAGTGAAAGTCACCCAGTAAAATACTACTTGAGTAAAAGTCTAAAAGCATTTGGTTTTAAATATACTTAAGTATCAAAAGTAAAAGTAAATGTATAAATCATTTCAAATTCCTTATATTAAGCAAACCAGACGGCACCATTTTCTTGTTTTTTAAATTTACGGATACCCAGGGGCACGCTCCAACACTCAGACATAATTTACAAACGAAGCATGTGTGTTTAGTGAGTCCGCCAGATCAGAGGCAGTAGGGATGACCAGGGACGTTCTCTTGATAAGTGCGTGAATTTAACAATTTTTCTGTCCTGCTAAGCATTAAAAATGTAACGAATACTTTTGGGTGTCAGTGAAAATGAATGGAGTAAAAAGTACATTATTTCTTTAGGAATGTAGTAAAGTAAAAGTAGTCAAAAAATATAAATAGTAAAGTACAGATACCAAAATAAACGACTTAAGTAGTACTTTAAAGTATTTTTACTTAAGTACTATACACTGTTGGTGTTAGCATGTAGGCTAGCGTTCAACGTCATGGCTAGAGGCTTTAGCAGTGATCCATGCTCTGTGATTAGCGGCATGTCCTCTGCTGCTGCTCTCAATTGGATCATACTGCTATAAAAAAGCAGTTCATCCCGTCACAGCTTCCTCCCGCCTCCTCCTATATGCAAGACGTGATTAGTGATTATGGGTGTCAGTCACACAGAGGGGTGGAGCAGAGGGCTGTGGCCCCAGTTCTCCTTCTCCACAATCACCCTCTCCTCTCTGTCACTCATGCATGACCTGGCTGTGAACACACACATGCATGTACACAAGTAAGCATGAATGCACACATACAGTGCTCTCAAAGACAGAACTGGAGCAGATAGGGAAGTTCCAGGCTGTTCTTTTACCTCTGAGTTCTCTCTGGCCCCTCTCTCTGTCTGTTCTGGAGGGAGTTTAGAGACATGTCTGTTCTGGAGGGAGGGTAGAGACATGTCTGTTCTGGAGGGAGTGTAGAAAGACATCTGCTGACAGATACGAGACAGAAAACAACAAATGTCTCTCTTTCTCTATCTCTCTCTGTAAACTGCACTCTTAGAAAAAAAGGTGCTATCTAGAACCAAAAAGGGTTCTTCGGCTGTCCCCATAGGAGTGTGTCCAGGGTAAGACCTGGGTTAGGGGGGATAGAGGGGAGACCTCACACAACTAGCTCAACCCACACCCACCCACACCACTGAGTTCACAGAAAAAGGAGTCTTACCTTTGCAGAGCGTGAGGAAGACCATCAAACCGAGGAGTCGCCAGAGTAACATCCTACAACCAAAAGAAAGAGGGAAAGAAGGAGGGAGAGATAGAGGAAGACCGGACGATACTAGAGGGAGCCTTGTCTGAGACAGGAAAGACTGGGAGCTCTTAGTAAAACAGAGAGAGCGGAGGGAGGGAGGGAGGGAGAAGAGAGGAGGGAGGGAGGGAGGGAGGGAGGGAGGGAGGGAGGGAGGGAGAAGAGAGGAGGGAGGGAGAAGAGAGGAGGGAGGGAGGGAGGGAGGGAGGGAGGGAGAAGAGAGGAGGGAGCAGAGGGGAGGGAGCAGAGGGGAGGGAGCAAGGGAGGGAGGGAGAAGAGAGGAGGGAGGGAGAAGAGAGGAGGGAGGGAGGGAGGGAGGGAGGGAGGGAGAAGAGAGGAGGGAGAAGAGGGGAGTGAGCAGACAAGAGCTCACTGACAGTGAGGAGAGCAGAAAGAAAGAGAGATGTAATCGTTGAGGTGTGTTGGGCTCTGGGTTACCCAGTGAAACACACTGCCAACACTGAACACCCCACTGACCTACACACCCCACTGACCTACACACCCCACTGACCTACACACCCCACTGACCTACACACATCACTGACCTACACACATCACTGACCTACACACATCACTGACCTACACACCCTACTGACCTACACACCCTACTGACCTACACACCCCACTGACCTACACACATCACTGACCTACACACCCCACTGACCTACACACATCACTGACCTACACACCCCACTGACCTACACACCCTACTGACCTACACACCCCACTGACCTACACACATCACTGACCTACACACCCCACTGACCTACACACATCACTGACCTACACACATCACTGACCTACACACATCACTGACCTACACACATCACTGACCTACACACATCACTGACCTACACACATCACTGACCTACACACATCACTGACCTACACACACCACTGACCTACACACATCACTGACCTACACACATCACTGACCTAC
Organism: Coregonus lavaretus; assembly: GCF_964263955.1. Taxonomy (NCBI): domain Eukaryota; kingdom Metazoa; phylum Chordata; class Actinopteri; order Salmoniformes; family Salmonidae; genus Coregonus; species Coregonus lavaretus. Next base: position 2,955,897 of record NC_139989.1, on the reverse strand, counting down.
ACACCCCACTGACCTACACACCCTACTGACCTACACACCCCACACACCCCACTGACCTACACACCCCACTGACCTACACACCCTACTGACCTACACACCCTACTGACCTACACACCCCACTGACCTACACACATCACTGACCTACACACCCCACTGACCTACACACCCCACTGACCTACACACCCCACTGACCTACACACCCTACTGACCTACACACATCACTGACCTACACACCCCACTGACCTACACACCCCACTGACCTACACACCCCACTGACCTACACACCCCACTGACCTACACACCCTACTGACCTACACACCCCACTGACCTACACACCCCACTGACCTACACACCCCACTGACCTACACACCCCACTGACCTACACACCCCACTGACCTACACACCCCACTGACCTACACACCCCACTGACCTACACACCTCACTGACCTACACACCCCACTGACCTACACACCTCACTGACCTACACACCTCACTGACCTACACACCCCACTGACCTACACACCCCACTGACCTACACACCTCACTGACCTACACACCCCACTGACCTACACACCCCACTGACCTACACACCTCACTGACCTACACACCCCACTGACCTACACACCTCACTGACCTACACACCTCACTGACCTACACACCCCACTGACCTACACCCCCCACTGACCTACACACCCCACTGACCTACACCCCCCACTGACCTACACACCCCACTGACCTACACACCCTACTGACCTACACACCCCACTGACCTACACACCCCACTGACCTACACACCCCACTGACCTACACACCCCACTGACCTACACACCCCACTGACCTACACACCCCACTGACCTACACACCCCACTGACCTACACACCCTACTGACCTACACACCTCACTGACCTACACTGAACATACCACAGATCTACACACCTCCCAGACCTAGCATGGAACCCCGTATTATCGGCATATTCAACAGCATTTAAGAAATATATTACCTTCAACAGTGTTATCCTGTGATCAAGCCATCAATGTTTTGTGATTATTGGTGTCGTGAAAATGTTAGCTAATGGGTTAGCAAATAGCATGTTTGACATTTCAGTGGAAATACTACTATTATAAGCTTTTTGATAAGCGGTTTTGCTAAAAAAATACGTCCCGTATTATCGGCATACGGTCCCCAGTTATTGGCCACCTTACTATTTTGTTCAATTACAAGATATATGTGTAAGAAAATGAGCTGCACACCTCACTGCAGACAGAGGAGAATGGTAGATGGAAGAAGAGAAAGTACCTCCGTATAGAATACTATTTCTAACTTTATTTCTTTATTCCTACTTAATCCTATACTTTTTTGTCTTTGATAATATTTAGCGCCAATAACGCATTATTGAATTGTACTGCAAGGGGGAGAAGAAAGGTACAAGACATGACACTGATTATATTTTGACCCTCTCTTCCTCTGTTTCCAATGAGTCACAATGGCTGCGTTTAGACAGGCAGCCCATTGTGATCTTTTTTCCACTAATTGGTCTTTTGACCAATCACATTAGAGCTTTTCACATCTGATATTTTTCAGAGCTGATCTGTTTGGTCAAAAGACCAATTAGTAAAACAATAAATGATCAGAATTAGACTGCCTGTATAAACGCATCCTATGCATCTTTCTCCATCTCTCTCTCCTTTACTCTCTCTTTCCTCCATCCCTCTCTCCTCTGCTTCCCCCTCTACACTCGGTCCTCTCCATCCTACTCTCTGCCTCTATGTACCCAATACCATCAGTCCCTACTCTCCCAAACATGTGAGGACCAGGGGGCTTAGCTGGCCAAGTCAGCCCAGACAGGAGTGCTCTCTGTGGGGCAGCTGTGTTCTGATGGGAGTCTCTCCCTCTGGAGCGCTACATCTGCAGGGATATTAATAGCATCAGAGATGTGGTCACACTAACCAGCCCTGCCCTGCCTATACCCAGCACTGACACTAGTCACTGACTACAGCATTAAATGTACAGCATGGGGTTTAAATACATGTCATTGACAGGCAGAGTACAGGGCAGGAGCTTCAAAGGCATCAAAAGCAACTAATCATAAGCTGTCCAACCCTAGTAAGGGTGTGTGCCCATTTCCCTGGTTACCTCATAATGTGCCAAGCTGTAGGGCACGTATACATATACATTTATAATGTACAGTGCATTTGGAAAGTATTCAGACCCCTTCCCCTTTTCCACATTTTGTTACGTGTGGACCTTGTGGAACGTCACGTGATATGTATTTTCTCTTAGTTATGTTCACCAAGGGTGACAAAAAACTCACGACCATTTAAATAGGTCCTAAACCAATTTAGAACTGGACCGGAGAGGCCAACCCACCTCTCCAGTCTGTCCAGAAGGACATCATGGTCAACGGTGTCGAATGCAACAGTGCTGCACTTAAATCCAAGAGAGCTGTTTGGCATCTGTGTTGGCTCTAAGATCATTTACAACTTTAACTAAGGCTGTGTCTGAATCAATACTTTGTAGAAGCACCTTTCGCAGCGATTAAAGCTGTGAGTCTTTCTGGGTAAGTCTCTACACTCAAAAAATTAGGGGTTCAATAAAGGTTATTCTAAGATCCTCAAAGTTCTTCGAAGAACCTTAGGGTTCTTGGCACTGAAAATTGCCCCCAAAAGGTTATTCCAAGAACCCCATAGGAAGTGGGGTCCATCGAGGAACCTCCTTAGTTGGTGGGGGTTCTTGCAGGAAGCTAACTGCCCAACTGAAACATTTGAATTTGAAAGGACAGCAGGTGCAGGCACATAAATGAAGATCTCCTCAATTTAAGGTAAGGTTTGTTCCTTGTATGATCTAAATTGATATTGTTTTCTGATTATACCATCTATCTTTTCATATTGGTTCAAATCTTTCTAAAACAGAAAATGGACACAATTCAATGGATATCAATCAACAAAGAGGTAAGAGTATGTAGGCTATAAGAATATGTTGAAGGCTAGCTGTATTGGGTGCAGATGACTGAACTGCTCACTTTTGTGTCTGTGTCTGCAGGTATACAGAGGAGGAGGCATACAGTGGGGAAAAAAAGTATTTAGTCAGCCACCAATTGTGCAAGTTCTCCCACTTAAAAAGATGAGAGAGGCCTTTAATTTTCATCATAGGTACACGTCAACTATGACAGACAAAATGAGAAGAAAAAAAAACAGAAAATCACATTGTAGGATTTTTTATGAATTTATTTGCAAATGATGGTGGAAAATAAGTATTTGGTCAATAACAAAAGTTTCTCAATACTTTGTTATATACCCTTTGTTGGCAATGACACAGGTCAAACGTTTTCTGTAAGTCTTCACAAGGTTTTCACACACTATTTTGGCCCATTCCTCCATGCAGATCTCCTCTAGAGCAGTGATGTTTTGGGGCTGTCGCTGGGCAACACGGACTTTCAACTCCCTCAAAGATTTTCTATGGGGTTGAGATCTGGAGACTGGCTAGGCCACTCCAGGACCTTGAAATGCTTCTTACGAAGCCACTCCTTCGTTGCCCGGGCAGTGTGTTTGGGATCATTGTCATGCTGAAAGACCCAGCCACGTTTCATCTTCAATGCCCTTGCTGATGGAAGGAGGTTTTCACTCAAAATCTCACGATACATGGCCCCATTCATTCTTTCCTTTACATGGATCAGTCGTCCTGGTCCCTTTGCAGAAAAACAGCCCCAAAGCATGATGTTTACACCCCTATGCTTCACAGTAGGTATGGTGTTCTTTGGATGCAACTCAGCATTCTTTGTCCTCCAAACACGACGAGTTGAGTTTTTACCAAAAAGTTCTATTTTGGTTTCATCTGACCATATGACATTCTCCCAATCCTCTTCTGGATCATCCAAATGCACTCTAGCAAACTTCAGACGGGCCTGGACATGTACTGGCTTAAGCAGGGGGACACGTCTGGAACTGCAGGATTTGAGTCCCTGGCGGCGTAGTGTGTTCCTGATGGTAGGCTTTGTTACTTTGGTCCCAGCTCTCTGCAGGTCATTCACTAGGTCCCCCTGTGTGGTTCTGGGATTTTTGCTCACCGTTCTTGTGATAATTTTGACCCCACAGGGTGAGATCTTGCGTGGAGCCCCAGATCGAGGGAGATTATCAGTGGACTTGAATGTCTTCCATTTCCTAATAATTGCTCCCACAGTTGATTTCTTCAAACCAAGCTGCTCACCTATTGCAGATTCAGTCTTCCCAGCCTGGTGCAGGTCTACAATTTTGTTTCTGGTGTCCTTTGACAGCTCTTTGGTCTTGGCCATAGTGGAGTTTGGAGTGTGACTGTTTGAGGTTGTGGACAGGTGTCTTTTATACTGATAACAAGTTCAAACAGGTGCTATTAATACAGGTAACGAGTGGAGGACAGAGGAGCCTCTTAAAGAAGAAGTTACAGGTCTGTGAGAGCCAGAAATCTTGCTTGTTTGTAGGTGACCAAATACTTATTTTCCACCATAATTTGCAAATAAATTCATTAAAAATCCTACAGTGTGATTTTCTGGATTTTTTTTTCTTAATTTGTCTGTCATAGTTGACGTGTACCTATGATGAAAATTACAGGCCTCTCTCATCTTTTTAAGTGGGAGAACTTGCACAATTGGTGGCTGACTAAATACTTATTTTCCCCACTGTACAAAGGTATGTCAATTGGTATTGGTATGTTATGCAGATCACATGTACCATCCTCCTCCCTTACCTCTTCAATTAATATGATCAAAACAGTTTGTTTTATTCACATTTACCACAAAAACCAAGGTATGAATACTGTCATGTGCATGTTTTGTTAATCATCTGTATAATTACATTTTTTTGGGATTCACAGACTTCACCCTCCCTACACCTCTGATGAATATAACAGGAAACCTGTTAGATCACCATGCACTGCAAAATCATTCTGGCTATGGATACGGAGAACATCAACACATTAACATCAACATGCCAGGGGATATACCCATTGGACTTGGGGCTCTGCTGGGAGTTTACCTCATATTTAGATTTTGTTATTCTGCTTTGCCACTAAAATCATAATAAACACTGACAACTAAAATATTGTGTTATTGCTGTTATTGTTATGCGTATTAATAATAATAATAGGGGGGGGGGGTTCAAAAATTAACCCCAAAAGGTTATTCAAAAGGTTCTTCGAGGATCCATTAATTATAGGGGTTCCCCTACAGTTTCAATTTGAAGAACCCCTAAAGGGTACTCCAGGAACCTACTCTTTTTAGAGTGTAAGCGCTTTCCACACCTGGATTGTACAACATTTGCCCATTATTCTTTTCAAAATTCTTCAAGCTCTGTAAAATTGGTTGTTGATCATTGCTAGACAACCATTTTCAGGTCTTGCCATAGATTGTCAAGTAGATTTATGTCAAAACAGGAACATTCACTGTCTTCTTGGTAAGCAACTCCAGTGTAGATTTGGCCTTGTGTTTTAGGTTATTGTCCTGCTGAAAGGTGAATTCATTTCCCAGTGTCTTGTGTAAAGCAGACTGAACCAGGTCTTCCTCTAGGATTTTGCCTGTGGTTAGCTCCATTCTGGATTTTTTTAATCCTGAAAAACTCCCCAGTCCTTAACGATGACAAGCATACCCATAACATGATGCAACCACCACCATGCTTGAAAATATGGAGAGTGGTACGCAGTAATGTGTTGTATTGGATTTGCCCCAAACATAACACTTTGTATTCAGGACAAAAAGTTAATTGCTTTGCTGCATTTTTTGCAGTATTGCCTTGTAATGCCTTGTTGCAAACAGGATGAAGCGGTTTCCTTCCTCTCTGGCAACTGAGTTAGGAAGGACGCCTGTATCTTTGTAGTGACTGGGTATATTGATACACCATCCAAAGTGTAATTAATAACTTCACCATGCTCAAAGGGATATTCAGTGTCTGCTTTTTATTTTAATTTTTTTATCTATTTACCAATAGGTACTGTTTTTGAGGCATTGGAAAACCTCCCCGGTCTTTGTGGTTGAATCTGTGTTTGAAATTCACTGCTCAACTGAGGGACCCTACAGATAATTGTATGTGTGGGGTACAGAGATGAGGTAGTCATTCAAAAACACTATTATTTCAACTTATTCTGTGACTTGTGAAGCACATTTTATTTAGTCTTGCCATAAGAAAGGGGTTGAATACTTATTGACTCAAGACATTTCAGCTTTTCATTTTTAGTGACAAAGAATCTATATTAAATCAATTTTAAACTCAGGCTGTAACACAACAAAATGTGGAAAAAGTCAAGGGGTGTGAATACTTTCTGAAGGCACTTTACATGAAGACTTGAAGTTTTCCACTGTCTTTCTCTCAATAGCTAATCTGTTTAGGACCCACCAATCGCTATCTCTCTCTCTGTCTATCACATACACACACACATTTCCTGTAATCTTGTGGCCAGAGAGGCTTCTTTGAGATGTTCAACCTTTGAAGAGAATCAAATTCTGCCTGTATGTCTGCTCACCTCACTGCTGCAGTGGGCTCTCTGTCTATGTGTCAGTCTCTGCTCTCACTGCAGATAATGGAGGGATTGGTTGATTGATTGCAGGAATCATCAGAGAGTAACTTTACTGACGCTAGCCTCTCTCTGGGGTAAGGAGAGAGAGAACACAGGGAGAGGAGAGGCGGAGAGGAGAGAAAGAGGAGAAAGGACAAGAAAAATCATCCTACAACAAGAATAGAGGAGTGAAGAACCCCCTGTTGCCCCCCCCATTGGTGGGGTAGTTACCATGGTGTCGGCTCTAGCGGTGTACCACGGGGCAATCAGTAAATTGGAGTGTGAGGATCGGCTGGGGAAGATGGGGAAGGATGGAGCCTACCTCATCAGAGACAGCGAAACCATCCAAGCAGCAATGTGTCTGTGTGTCTAGTGAGTAGCACACTCCTTGTTCTTTTTATGGAAATGTAGGAAGTTGAATGTACACCAATCCATCCTCCAAGTATTTTATAAATGCTTTATAGAATTAATCCTAGCTTTTAATATTGTGGGGTGGTTTGGTGCTTTAGGGAACACTAGTCTGAACCAGTGCTTGACTTGGACTGAAATAGGTTCCAGTACTCATGTTGGATGGCGGTACTGTTTATATTGAGGTGCAGGAGCTCCACAATACGTTTGAGCTAATATTCTATAAGAGGAACAGGAGCTCAAGCAGTAGAACATTTGAGGTGGCGGTACTCAGCTCCGGTGAGCTTCTGCCCAAGTCAAGAACTGGGGGTGGTGTGGGGAAATTCTCTCCGCTCTGCTGATGAGTTTTTGCTCCACTCATACAGGAGTAATAAAGGCCTAGTGCACTAATTTGGTGGGGGAAAAACTCAATTAATTAAAAAAAAGATTATTTATTATTTTATTGTGATTTATCAGGGGGTGCTCAGCACCCTCAGCACTCCTACCTCATGTGGCTATGCTTGTGTGTATTACCCCATCACCACACATGAAGTTCCCTCTCAGGAAATAAAAGTGAATTTGAAATGATTCAGTTCTCTCTCCTCTTCTGACTGTTGTGTGTGTGTTGTGTTTCTGCAGTAGACAGAAGGTGGTGTATACCTACAGGATCCTCCAGACCAACACTGGAAACTACAGCCTGCAGGTACACCCTGTGTGTGTGTGTTTCTTACTTACTTTTTAAAAAACTATCTTGGTTAAGGGCTTGTAAGTAAGCATTTTACGATAAGGTCTACACCTGTTGTATTCTGGGCATGTGACAAATACAATTTGATTTGTTTCTGATGGTCTGTGTGTGTTTCTGATGGTCTGTGTTTGTGTGTGTTTCTGATGGTCTGTGTTTGTGTGTGTTTCTGATGGTCTGTGTTTGTGTGTGTTTCTGATGGTCTGTGTTTGTGTGTGTTTCTGATGGTCTGTGTTTGTGTATGTTTCTGATGGTCTGTGTTTGTGTATGTTTCTGATGGTCTGTGTTTGTGTGTGTTTCTGATGGTCTGTGTTTGTGTATGTTTCTGATGGTCTGTGTTTGTGTGTGTTTCTGATGGTCTGTGTTTGTGTATGTTTCTGATGGTCTGTGTTTGTGTGTGTTTCTGATGGTCTGTGTTTGTGTATGTTTCTGATGGTCTGTGTTTGTGTGTGTTTCTGATGGTCTGTGTTTGTGTGTGTTTCTGATGGTCTGTGTTTGTGTGTGTTTCTGATGGTCTGTGTTTGTGTGTGTTTCTGATGGTCTGTGTTTGTGTGTGTTTCTGATGGTCTGTGTTTCTGTGTGTTTCTGATGGTCTGTGTTTGTGTGTGTGTAGACAGCTCCTGGTGTGGAGGAGAAGTTATTTAAGACATTAGAGGAACTTGTTCAACATTATAAGCATCGAGGGCAGGGATTGGCCAAGCACCTGCGCCACTTAGTCAAGAGAAAGACTCTGCTTCAACTCACTGCCCCCAATGTCATCGATGAGGAGCCTGATTATGAGAGTAGGTAACACACACCTCGACACACACACACACACACACACACACAGTTTGTCTGTCCATTTGTTAGTTTCAGTTTCATCTCTCAGTGTTCCGAGACCTTCATCAGAGCTGCTCAGACATACCGTCTAGACAGTTCACTTATCCTTTATAACCCTCCCTCTCTCACGTCTAGATGTGGATGAATCAGACTATGTCGAGGTCCTGCCCTCCTGATTCAGCAGCACACCCTGAACCCTGAACCCTGAACCCTGGCCTGTGACATTATCTATGAGCCTGTGAGCATCTGGGTGTGGTTTCATCAGATCAGGCTGTGTTTAGTGATCATGATGCAATGGATTATCTGTTCTGTGTGCCAGGGGTACTGAGGTTGTCAGAGAGAATAGTGTTTGTCTGTTTGTTGAAGTGGAAGTTTATGTCAATGACACGTCAGAGAGGGGAAATGGGGACTGTGGCTGTGTGACATCCTTCCCCCTCTCTCTATGATCTAAACTGTCCCACCGCCGACAGTGAGGTTTTCCACTCCCTATAGGCTGGGTCTTTCACATTACCCAGTTCTGGTAGAGTTGTTTTATTCATAATGGTTTGGGGTAGTAATGAGTAATGGCATTCACACCTGATGTAACAATGTTTATTTTTCTCTACAGCTGCCCACACACACACACACACACACTATAGAAACTTCCCATATAATTTACTTGTCATTCATCATATGAATTTAGAAGCATGATTATGTTTTTGTCCCTATGGCATTCTGAATATTTGATCTCGCACTTGGATTTTTACTGACAGCAGGATTAGATACGGCCTGCCGGACTTTGGATGGATGTGGGCCATATCATTTGTACTAGCTGGGATTGTATGAATGAATACATTGATGACATCTCTGTACTGTAGACAAATAACTCACCATCATGTGTAAATAAATGTTTAACACACTGAGGTCTGGTCTCTAAAGATGATACTGGAACACTTCTTCATCTACTTCTGTCTCAGATTCATTGTAGACTTTTAAGTCCATGGTAGGCAGGATACACTTCTTGACAACTTGAAAGACATTAAACAAAGGTACATTTGGCTCGCTGTTAGGGTTTCTGTAAACAACTGCAATTGTGGCAATCACTCACCTCCTTCCAAGAAGTCATTGAAAGTCAATGAAAAAATGAACTTCTTCTCATCTTTGTATTTCACTGGTACAGCCAGCATCCTTAGCTAAAAGAGAATGAGACTGTTAATTATCTCATATTAAATGTCACATCTAAAATAGTCAGCACTACCCTAAGACAGCCTATATGATCCCAGCCACGTTCAACTTCAATACATTCTAATACAAATGTAGCCTAATGAACAATGCAGGACACGATATTGATATTCACACTAACTTACTACTATGAAAGCCTCAAAACTAAGCCAAGGCGAACAGTTGCATGCGAGACATTTGCATATCGCGTGTAGATTTCAGCATATGAAATTGAGATAAACACCTAGCTAGCTTTCATTTGCTATGGTTACATAAAATCCCTTCAACCGAACTAACCATACACACACAAATAAAAGACAGTTATGTATGCCAACCAGCTGGACCCACCTGTTAGTGATACGAGGGCACTTTATTCTTCCCTCTGCATCCTCCTTTTGCAGGTGCTTCAATCTCCATGCCAAGTAGCCACTCCCATCTTCTTCATTGTAATAGTGGGCCTAGAAAAACAGACAAAAAATAAACAAATATTTTGTTCACCTGAAGCAAATTTGTCACTGGAAGAATCTGGAAGAAAAGTTGAACAGTTGCAGGGACTGTGTAATGTTTAATGCTCCTCGGTCACCTTCACATACACAATGCCTGAATGCCTGAGGAGGAGCATGTAAATAACAGCAGTGTATTGTTAGACAGCTTTGCAACTTGAAAAGTCATTTGAAAAATGCTGTGTATTCCCTTCTTTCTCCCCGGCTTCGCTGTGCTGCACCAATTAACTCTATATTTAGTAACGCACAGGAGGCACGCACCACATTTTACTCTCGATTCCGTAGCTAGTACACAAGGCACGCACGCATAATAAAAGTAACGAAAGCTGACATAGTTAACGACGTCATACCCAGGCACACATCCATTACTGAATTCTCAAACCGAATGCAGGTTTAGGTTATCTATTTAGCTAGCTTAGACATGTGGCTTTGGTAGCCATCCAGCTAACGTTACTAGCTAGCCAGCCATCTAGCTAAGCAGCCATCTATCTAGCCAAAGAAGCAACACTCAGGTCAGCCAAAGTTGTGTATAGAATGAATGAATGACTGACCTTAGCTAGACTATAACCAGAATTTGGTTTGATTATTCTAGCAAATATTTGTATAATTCATGTAGTGTCCCTGGGTGGGCATCCTCGTCGCCGTTAATGTAGTGTCGAGAACTATGCTGAGATGCTGTGAGAACAAGAAATCCGCTGACACTGTCCTCGATTATAATTATTTATTACATTGAAGATCTCAGCGCCAATTTACAGACTTCTGCAGACATCTGGAGAATAACCGGCCCCAATCTCTAATATGTTATTCTCCCCTCCTTTGTCCCAAACCATAGTATATATATATCCTATGTAACCTGATATGGGTGTTTTCCCCTACAGACCAATCCCAGGACTCCACATAACAGACTTCCTCTGTTTTAGGGTTCCCCTATAGAAATGGTCTCCAGATGCTTCCTCAAGCTGAGTCAACATCCTCTAAGACCATTTGCAAATGTCAGCAAAATTGTAAATTGTCTAGATACTACACTAACCCTCATTGTTCTATCTGTGATTCTAGTTTGCAAACGTTAACGTTAGCTAGCTACTATAAAGGGCCACGCTAGCTAACATTAGCTATTAGCTAGCTAGGTAACATTAGCTAACTGCTGTAGCTATTTGCTACAGTAACATTACAAAACGTTAGCTAACGTTAGCTATTTGCTACGGTAACATTACAAAACATTTGGTGTCGCATTGCCAAATGTTTATTGGTTTATTCTACTGTGGTGATAAAAAAAATTGAATTTAGCCGCTTCAAGTACCTACCTTTGTCTGTCCATTCTGTCAAATTGAACTAAAATTATTAGCTAGCTAGCTAGCTAACGGTAGCTATGCTTTGAGAATGGCGCCAAGCCTGGCTTGGTTAAAAAAAACAGGCTATACCGATCGACTGCTAGGTAATAATGAATATTTGGCTTGGAACTAGCTAATGATAAATGATAAGAAGGATATGCCAGTCTAAATGGTTGACTTAGGCCAAATATGAATTTCAAAACCATATTACTTACCTGAATGCAAAAGACTACTTCTGTCAGGGTAAGCCTGAGTCGAACGTGAGGAAGAAAATATCAATGGCGGCAAAATCTAAATTTAACTGCTAATCTGTGGGCGGGATCACATTGACTCTAGCAATACTTATGAACGCTCTATTCGAATGAACTCTGTGTTTTACCTCTGACTCTAGTGGTCACAATCAGTCACTTAATTCCCAAAATAGTTAAAGCTGCTCTTTTCGAGTCAAATAACAGTAACTCTGCTGTAATGACTCTCCATTATTTGCTGTGTACACACAAACACCACTGGTTAAATCAACGTTGTTTCCACGTCATTTCAATTAACCATCGTGGAATAGACGTTGAATTGACGTCTATGCCCAGTGGGACAGCACATGCATGCACACTTTTGACTGTAATTCTCAAACTGGGTTACACACACAAGCACACTCACACCCAAACCCACCGCCATTTGTTTTTGTCACACTTTGGTTCTCACATCTCTCTGCAAGGTCCCTGCCGTAGATAGTGTGTTTTACTTTCAGCCAGCCTTCCCTGATTCAGAGGACAGAAGGCACTGCAAAAGTAAATATGGACTATGAGTATTAGTAAAAATTGGCAAGCCGGTGTAAACTTTTTTTTTAATCCATCTTCTATTTGCATTTCTCTTGTGATGCGGTTCACAGCAGCACTGACAGATGTGTTGACTTGACAACTGCGTCTGAGTTTTGAATGATCCTTCCCCCCTTTGGTTCCATGCCGGCTGAAGACCTAGCTAGCCAGTAACTAGCTAACACCAGACACAGATGAAAGGGGAAACATATAAGTATCTTTACCATAGATGAATGGTGTAAACTTTTAATTATATTTGCTGACACCCTACAGTAGAATTTAGGCAAACACGCCTTCTCCCATGTTGGTTCAAGGCGGTATGTATTCAAATGAGAGTTAAGGTGATATCACCTTGTCCCCTTAATTATTAATCGGTCTCGCCTACTACTTACTAAAACTACATACTGTGTACTAATCATACTACATACTACATACTATTTAGAACGTACTGTTTAGTGTAAATGTATGTAGTAAGCAACAAATATCAACATATTAGGCTCACCCATACTGAGAATGCATCATTTAATACGCAATTGCTTTGTTTCTCGCCATTCCTTCGTTATAGTACAGATTGTCCTCTTATCTGATTATCAGATGTCAAACACACATGGGTCTGAAAATATGCTTTTTCCCTTCACTGGTTTGCAGCGAATTCTACTAAATGAAAAGTTGAAATTAGTATGACATCCTTGCCTTTAAAGGATAGGCCTACTTAATTATAGACATTTCACATACTCTAAAACTTTATATTTTCACATACCCAATCAGCCTACTATTTAGCTAGAACACAAGTACAGATATTCCGACATGGCGATACACACACACACACACACACACACACACACACACACACACACACACACACACACACACACACACACACACACACACACACACACAAGCACGCACTTGGGCGCCTGGCTATGTCTGAAAGTGGGGGTGCAAAATAATTATGATTAAACATTTTGAGTACTCTAATGAAAAATTATATGTATTTTTAGACCACAAGGCCAGAAAAAACATGATTTATTATTTAGCAAATATTTGTCTTACTTTTTAACTCTGCATTGTTGGGAATGGGCTCCTAAGTAAGCATTTCACTGTAAAGTCTACACTTGTGGTATTTGGCACATGTGACCAATAACATTGGATTATTGGTCACATGATCTAGTCCTATATTCCAACAGTGTGCAAAAATGCATAATTTATCATAACCATTACAGATAACAATTGCTCCATATACACTGAGTATACAAAACATTAAGAACTATTTCCATGACATAGACTCACCAAGTGAAACAAGATGAAAGCTATGAACCCTTATTGATGTCACTTGTTAAATCCAGACAAAATATTTAAGTGCCTTTGAACGGGGTATACTCAGTGTTAATTCAGTCAATAAAAAAACAAGTGCCATTTAAGATTGATTTATTGAAACCGTAATATCAACTGGTTATATTATATCATGGAACACAATCTTGAAAATTGCAGTAACCTCAGCAGTGGAGCTTGCTTGTAGAAGCCTGTGGCTGTGCATAGGCATAGCCTTGTTTTGTTAATTTAAAGTAGACAAGACTCTTATTTTCCGAGCCCTTATCACAGTGAAGACACACCTATTTTATAATCAAAATACATAAAACGTGCAAAGTGATGCGCATCTCGCGTATGGAACAGTTATTCTCATAGAGTGATAATTTGAAACAGGGCTCATTTTGGCAAGTTTTCAGGGTTACAAGAGAAAGTGGACCCTTGCCTTTTGGCTGATCCATATGTGGTGGAAAGTAGTGGGTGTATGGAAAACAACTCCGCTATATGAAAAGCGAATCAGCTAATTGGCAGATTTGTTGCCACTCAATAACGTTTTGCTTGGCTGAATGGGCAGCAAGACACTTGTATTGGCCTGCCTGGCGACTTGAAGTGCTTCTTACTGAGTATCACGGTCCTGTTGCAAGAGGTAGCTAACTTAGCCATTTTTTTTCTCTCACAATTTTATTTCAAGAAGGATAGCAGCCTACCCAAGAAATAACTACTATTGATAACCATCTAGATGTCACCTTGATACATAGCCTCCTACTCAATGGGGAGGGCATGGAAGGCAACACTGGGACACAGTGCCCTTAGCTCCCGCTTGACAATAACTACTCTCTGGCAACGCATGGGAAGTAGCTACCTAGTAGCAATATTAGCGTGAGTCACAGTAAGCACATGCATGAAGCAACAGTACACCCATCATAATTTTTATCAAAAATAAACAATCGTCAGTTTTATAACTGAAAATGTACAATTATTTGTGTAAAACTAACAGTGAAATACGACTCAGACTCATCCTCTGGCTTAAAAACAAAGTCCAAACTCTCGCGGTATGGTAGCTCAAATATGTACGTTAGTTACGTGGAAAGAAACGGAAGAAAAAAACCACCGCTCAATCAAACCGTCTAAACTATAGCAGATCGCTTTCGACACACCCACTAATTTCCGCACGCCCACTACTTTCATTTCGACCGACACACTCACTCGCCCATACTCCGGTCGCCATATTGAGATGCAGCTACCCCCTGCTCCTTCAATATCTCATGGGCGCTTCCGCTGTTTGAAGTGGAAAGCGGGAGGAAGTAGAAGAGGTACAACAACGCTTGACAGAAGAGGACAGAAATAATCGAATGTATGTTGTTTTAAAAAAAATCTAATTGGTCTATATGTTATTGATGTATATTACATAAAGTTACGTGAATAATGGTCATCAATGCAGTTATAATTTGCCACATCTAAACATTAGTCGGGGACCATAACAATAGTTAGCCTAGGTAGTTAGCTACTAGCTAGTTAGCATTAACTGTTTTCCTTTGCTAACAAGTTGTCAAACTAAAGCCGTATCAGCTGTAGTTCAGCCATTGCGTTTTAAAAACTGTAGGTAGCTATCTATACTGTTTGACTAAGCTTCCCAGCAAACAACGCCTTTAGCTGATGAACAGTGTAATACAGATGAACTGCTACTGAGCTCAAAAGTGCTGTTGTGTTGCAGAATGGACGTAACGACGTGTCTGAAGTCTCTCCTGTTGGCCATCCACCAGTACAGAGACAACAGGACGGCCCATAACGCTGCCCAGCTGCAGAAACAAGTGGAGGTCAGTTTCAACATGTCCACACTGTGCCAAAGCACACGTCTACTTTGTGAGATATATCAACATGACACTGAGCAGGGTTACATGCACACAATAATACAATTTGGGAGTGAACGTTATTTATAATAAGGGTTACATGGAGAAAATTGGACCTCTGAAATGAAAATGGATGGGCCTCCCTTCAGCAAAATGCATTTTACCTAAACCCTCCCAGAACGCTTGAAAAAAAAAACAAGTGACCCTCTCCTATACCCAAAATAAAAAAATAAAACATAACGTGGATAACAGAGAACATGTCTACCGTTTACCCTCACTTCTTGGACAGACCAGAGCCTTAGAAATGCAGTTTTAGAAACTGTTCTTCGTCCTGTAAGCATTACATGGCAACGCAGGAATTTTGATTGCGCACAGGGCTGCGGGTCAGAAGGTTGTGGGTTTGCAGACCACCTTGGACAAGAGTAGGGGTTGGAAAGATCTCCTTTAATGTAAAAATTAAACTACTTTCATATTTACCTTGAATGTGTGTATTTTGAAGTACAGACTACAGTTGGCCTTTATATTTTCCAAATGTAGTGTTCTTGTTACTACAAGTAGGATACAAAGTCTCATAAGGCTTTTCAGTCAACCAGATTTCATAGCTTTTGGCAATGGCTCACATAACTTGTTTTGGTACTCACATCTGTCCCCCTGTGTTTCTGACCAAGTCGGAAGGTTAATGAAACAACATCAAACAAATTTTAGTCCACTGAGTGCTAGTATAGAATTTTACAATCTAGTAAAGATAGAGCGCTGATTTGGACAGGCAGTGTCACATCCGTAATGTTTTTGATGAAAAGTTGTTATTGTAGACGCGTTTCGAGTATGATTTCATCAAGGGCTTAGGTGATGTGTAATTGGTTGCCTTTCTCTCTGTCTGTGCTCGTTCTAAGCGTAACGGATGTGACTGTTACGGACGCTTCATAAAATGATCATGGACTCACTAGTCAGCATCACTGCATAACGCGATCATGAAAACATTTTTATGCACTTCCTATTGCTTCTGACGTGTGTTTATGTTAGCAAGCTAGCTGGCTATCTTAATCTATCCGTGTGAGCGATCCATTTCAGGTGTACTCACGTTCTCATATGAACTGCAATGATGCGTTGTTCTGCTAACCGGAGCATTGCACGTGATCACATCACATGGCATAATAAAGGTATTACATTCATAAACATAATTAAGGTCTTAAAAATCCATAAGAAACTTTCACCGGTCCTGCTGACTTTTACTTCCTGAGTAAGTACGGTACCCCCAGTGACAATATTGGTCTGTATCTGTGTGGTCTGCCCTGCGGCGGGAGAGGCACTTGAGAACTGGAGCTGTCAAGCCTGAGGTAATTTACGATCTTACAAGAAATTGACAGAAGTGCAAACCATGTGCCATGGGTAGGTTATATATGCACAATTTAAGATACTCAAATCTGGCTTATTGTGAGGTCAATAACTCTGATAAATACATAATGGGCAAGAAACATATTGTTTTTAGTAAAATCTATTATAGGAGTAACAAGCTATCAAAGTTGACCTCCGGTCCTCCTCATATTTGCACTCTCCTTCTTAAACTGAACAGAACATAGGCTATAGGCTAGTCCGCGTGCAATATATATATATATATATATATATATTTTTTTTTTTTTTTTTTGCGGAAGTATCCTTTGACACAGCACAGCCGTTGGCCAGGCAGCACCCAAAACCTTTTGATCAGCAAGAGCAGAGCAGGCCGGGGCTCAGGGTTGGAACATCCATTGCGATGTGTAATGCAGCCTAGTTTTATTTACCCCTTGCCAGCAGCTTTATTAGAAATATAACTTTGCTCTGTGCTTCTCCGAGCATGCATTTCGTAGCCAATAGGCTATGGATCATTTGATTGAGCCCACACTAAATAGCCTGTAGGCACACTTCATATTGCGCGCCCAGCGGAGCGTCAGAGATGAGGGGCGACATCGGGGCACACAGTGATATACAGTGTCTTCAGAAAGTATTCATACCCCTAGACTTATTCCACATCTTGTTGTGTTACAGCCTGAATTCTAAATGGATTAAATAGATAATTCTTTCTCACCAATCTACATAATGACAAAGTGAAAACATGTACAACATCTTTTTTTGTGTACATTTATTGAAAATGAAATACAGAAATATCTAATTTACCTAAGTATTCACACCCCTGAGTCAATACTTTGTAGAATCACCTTTGGTAACGATTACAGCTGTGACTCTTTCTGGGTAAGTCTCTAAGAACTTTCCACACCTGGATTGTACAACATTTGCCCATTTATTATTTTCAAAATTCTTCAAGCTCTGTCAAATTGGTTGTTGGTTATTGCTAGACAACCATTTTCAGGTCTTGCCATAGATTTCCAAGTAGATTTAACTCAAAACTGTAACTCGGCCACTCAGGAACATTCACTGTCTTTGTGGTAAGCAACTACAGTGTAGATTTGACCTTGTGTTTTAGGCTATTGTCCTGCTGAAAGGTGAATTCATTTCCCAGTGTTTGGTGGAAAGCAGACTGAACCAGGTTTTCCTCTAGGATCTTGCCTGAAAAACGTCCCAGTGCTTAACGATTACAAGCATACCCATAACATGATGCAGCCACGCTGTGCTTGAAAATAGGGAGAGTGGTACGCAGTAATGTGTTGTATTGGATTTGCCCCAAACATAACACTTTTTTTGTATTCAGGAAGTGAATTGTGAATTGCTTAGCCACATTTTTTGCAGTATTACTTTAGTGCCTTGTTGAAAACAGGATGCTTTTTTTGGAATATTCTTATTCTGTACAGGCTTCATTCTTTTCACTCTGTTAACTAGGTTAGTATTGTGGAGTAACTACAATGCTGTTGATCCATCCTCAGTTTTCTCCTATCACAGCCATTGAACTCTGTGTTTTAAAGTCAACGTTGGCCTCATGGTGAAATCCCTGAGCAGTTTCCTTCCTCTCCGGCAACTGAGTTAGGAAGGACACCTGTATCTTTGTAGTGACTGGATGTATTGATACACCATTCAAAGTGTAATTCATAACTTCATCATGCTCAAAGGGTAATTCAATGTCTTTTTTCTTTTTTTTTTACCCATCTACCAATAGACCAATAGGTCCCCTTCTTTGCTAGGCATTGGAAAATATCCCTGGTCTTCACTGCTCGACTGAGGGACCTTCCAGATAATTGTATGTGTGGGGTACAGAGATAAGGTAGTCATTCAAAAATAATGTTAAACACTATTATTGCACACAGTGAGTCCATGCAACTTATTATGTGTCTTGTTAAGCACATTTTTACTCCTGAACTTATTTAGGCTTACCATAAGAAAGGGGTTGAATACTTATTGACTCAAGACATTTCAGCTTTTCATTTTTAACTAATTTGTAAGATTTTCAAATAACATAATTCCACTTTGACATTATGGGGTATTGTGTGTAGGCCAGAGACCCCCAAAATATACATTTAATCAATTTTAAATTCAGGCTGTAACACAACAAAAGTTGGATAAAGTCAAGGGGTGTGAATAATTTCTGAAGGCACTGTATAGCCTAATATGCAACTAATTATAAAACACTAAAATAATACTAAACCCTCCCCTTGACTGGAATTGAAAAAACATGACCCTCCCCCATTTTCCTCCAGATACCCATTATGTAAAATTAGATCCATCCCTTATTGTGGATAGTCAGATTAATGTAATAGTTTGTTTAAAAGCATTGAAGAACAGTTTCCCTAATACTCCTGTTTACATGGACACATCTGAAATCAGGCTACCTGATGGGACTTAAATAAATGCAGAAAATCAACAATCAAAACAAACGTTCTACCATGTTATTTTTCCAAAGCCTATTTAATTCTGAGTTCGGACATATAAAGTTTGTATGTGAAAACTATTTCACTTCACTCGCGCGTAAGAGGGAGGCTTGCGCTACGGGTGTTTCAGATGCACCTCTTTCACATTACTCATAAGCACTCCGTTACGTTGCACCGGGTGTCATGCATTTTAATGGGACTTCCACGACGGAGGTAGCTAGCTAGCTAGCTAGCTGCTTTGCAGTTCAAGCAAGCCTGACTTGCTATAAAGTTAGAGAAACAATTTTAGGAAAAGTAACTAAACAAAACATTTTTTATTATCACTTGAAACAATGTATAGATCCTGTCTTGAATTGAATGAAAATGTCATATTTTGTAATCTCCCAAAATAAATGGGATCTCTGACGAGAGACAGGCTCTCTTCCATATTGTGTTACATACACTACCCTTGTCCGTTCAGTAGCAGGGCAAGACTCCGCGAAGATGACGTACTGCGTAATGAAATGCGTCACAATGTAAACGGGGCATTACGCCTCATGTCCACCAGATGCATCAGACTGTGTTTCTGCTCTGTGTTCTGTTTACCACATGCGTTCAATATTTTCAATTCGTGCGTTGCTTTACCGTTTGGTGGTACAAACGGAAGTACTCACATAGAGTCCAACTAGCTAGCTTTTAGCTAGTTGAAAATCGAAGCACATGTACGGAAAATGCGGGCTAGACTTCCGGCAAAACAAAACACATATGCATCTGGTGGACATCGGGCGTTATGCGCGAGTGAAGTGAGTTTGGAAAAACTGAAAGTATGCATATTTTTTCACATACAAATACGCCGCTGGAACGCCAAGTAAGCTGTTTACTTGTCCTGCCATAATCAGTTTAATATCAAATTATTAGTGTGCATGTAAACGTACTTTCTGGTGTGTGTGTGTGTGTGTGTGTGTGTGTGTAGGAGCTGTCAGGAATGCGGTGTGTTCGTCTGCTGTCGTCGGGCCAGGTCCTGCCCAGTGAGTGTGTCTGTGGACTTGTGGAGCTGGCAGGAGACCCCAACACTAGCCCCATACTCACAGGAACCATCATCTCTCTACTGGCCCAACTAGGTACACAGACACACACACACACACACACAGTCAATGACTAATTCCCAACACATTTCAGTCATATCATTTTTGTCAACAGCCGACAATGTGTCTCTCACTCAAAAACAATACAAAAACAATAGAACTTGTGTTGATGTGTGTGTGTTCTCACCCCCAGCCTGTGATGATGAGAGCAGAGATGTTCTCCAGAGTAGTTATAACCTGACCAGCACTCTGGCCTCCATCATCCACTGCCACAGCACCACCCCCAGGGAGCCGCTCGTACTACAGGTAGACCTCTGGTTCACAGTCTGGCATTGTCATGCGTTTGTTTGGAAGTGCGTTCAGATTTCTATCTCCTGAATCATGCGCAGAACCATGTAAACGTGTGCATGAGCTCGACAAAGTATGCATGTATTATCATCTTGTGCAAATCTGAACGCGCTACCAGCACTTTGAAAAGTTGATTTAATTCTACTTTCCTGTGGATATATTGTCACACATTCCTACCTGCAAAATGACCAACCACACGGGCAACTGGGAAAGTATCATTTTATTCAGCATTCTGGCTTGTAGAGGTCGTAAGAGGAAACTCTCCTGACCCAAACGCTCATTTCTGCCCGATGTAGAATTCTATGAAATTCAACATCGGGTCTTCAGGCTACTCACCAAAATGACATGATGAGACTAAACCAGGGGTCATGATGAGACTAAACCAGGGGTCATGATGAGACTAAACCAGGGGTCATGAACCCTGGTCTTGGAGAGTTACGGCGCTACACAAAGCCAAAGCTCCAGTGGTAAACATGTCTGTAGGATGTGATGTGTTCAACTACTGCTTTAGTATCTCTGTGTGTCTCAGTGTCTAAAGCTGCTGCAGAGGCTCACCTATAACGGACGGATATTCCACTGTGCCAACTACATCCACGAGCTCATAGACTTTCTCATGACCAACATGTAAGATACCTCTCCTCTCTTCCCTCATCCTCTCTCTTCTCCCACTCTACAGTAAAGCAGAGGTGAATGTTTACATGTAAGTATTCATTTTGTCCCCTTTTGTATACCCCCCTCTAGCCAGTCGCACAATGATGACATCACCATGCCGTGCCTGGGTTTGATGGCTAACCTGTGTCGCTACAACCTGTCAGTACAGACTCACATCAAAGCTCTGGTGAGGACCACCCTCTCTCTACCGCCGTCCATCCAGCTTTTCTATTTTCCTCTTACTCACCCTCTTTTCTCTCCTTTGTCTTTGATGGAACGGGTTGTTGTAATGTGAAGGCTGTGTGTGTTCCTACAGAGCAATGTAAAGGCGTTCTAGTGAACGTTGATTAACACCTGGCTGTGTGTGTTCCTACAGAGCAATGTGAAGGCGTTCTAGTGAACGTTGATTAACACCTGGCTGTGTGTGTTCCTACAGAGCAATGTGAAGGCGTTCTAGTGAACGTTGATTAACACCTGGCTGTGTGTGTTCCTACAGAGCAATGTGTGAAGGCGTTCTATTGAACGTTGATTAACACCTGGCTGTGTGTGTTCCTACAGAGCAATGTGAAGGCGTTCTATTGAACGTTGATTAACACCTGGCTGTGTGTGTTCCTACAGAGCAATGTGAAGGCGTTCTAGTGAACGTTGATTAACACCTGGCTGTGTGTGTTCCTACAGAGCAATGTGAAGGCGTTCTAGTGAACGTTGATTAACACCTGGCTGTGTGTGTTCCTACAGAGCAATGTAAAGGCGTTCTAGTGAATGTTGATTAACACCTGGCTGTGTGTGTTCCTACAGAGCAATGTGAAGGCGTTCTATTGAACGTTGATTAACACCTGGCTGTGTGTGTTCCTACAGAGCAATGTGAAGACTTTCTAGTGAACGTTGATTAAGACCTGGCTGTGTGTGTTCCTACAGAGCAATGTGAAGGCGTTCTATTGAACGTTGATTAACACCTGGCTGTGTGTGTTCCTACAGAGCAATGTGAAGGCGTTCTATTGAACGTTGATTAACACCTGGCTGTGTGTGTTCCTACAGAGCAATGTGAAGACTTTCTACCGTACCCTGATTAACTTCCTGGCCCACAACAGTTTGACGGTGGTGGTGTTCGCTCTCTCCATACTGGCTAGCCTCACTCTCAATGAGGAGGTGGGGGAGAAGGTAACACACAGACACACACCAGGGTTTTCTCTATCTTTAGTTCTGGTTGTGACAACTCTCTGTCTGGGCTCTGTGACGTGTGTGTGTGTGTGTGTGTGTGTGTCAGCTGTTCCATGCTAAGAACATCCACCAGACATTCCAGCTGATCTTTAACATCATCGTCAATGGTGATGGAACCCTAACCAGGAAGTACTCTGTAGACCTACTGGTGGACCTGTTAAAGAACCCCAAGATGGCTGACTGCCTGACCAGGTATACACACACACACACACACACACACACACTCACTCACACTTTTATAGAACAATAAAAGTGATGTTGTGTATGTCTCTCCCTCCTCTCTCTCTGTAGGTATGAACACTTCTCAGTGTGCTTGTCCCAGGTATTGGGTCTTCTACATGTCAAAGACCCGGACTCTGCTACCAAGGTGTTGGAGCTGCTCCTGGCTCTGTGTGGTGTGTCAGGCCTGAGGTCTCTGCTGTGTGAGGTCGTGTTCCGTCCTGCCGCCCCTCGGCTCCGAGCTGCAAGCCGCAGACACGGGGCGGGCCTAGACGCAGGGCAGACAACAGAGCCGGGCTTAGCTCTCATCCAATGGCTGAGCTCTCCGGCTGAGGGGGAGGAGTTATGCTGTCTACAGGCCCTGCAGCTGCTGACTGAGCTACTGGAAGTACGACAGCTCTACACGGACACACAGAACTAAAAGTGGAAGCCTGGATTTCACTACATCCTGTCTAGCACAGTGATGACTCCTACAGAAAAAGTGACTTGCACTGATTTGCTCTTTGTCCTTTCTTATGTGTTTCTCTCCAGGAGGCGTTGGGTTCAGAGGTCGTGTCTGTGTGTGTGTTGGGCTACGTTGAGTTGTTGGTTCCAGTGGTGTTGGGTCTACTACAGGGGCTGGACCCAGCCGCACCAGACAGCCAGCTCAGAACACACTGCATACGTACCACAAACACCACCAGCCTGCTGCTAAATATCCTTTACATCTGTCTATCTGTCTGTGTGTGTGTCTGTGTGTCTGTGTGTTATCAGCCTTAACTCTTCCACTGCTGTGTAGTGAGGAATCGGTGTGTAGGGTGGTGTCTCGTCAGATGAGCTCCCAGCTCTGTCTCTCTCAGGTGGAGCTACTGCTCTCCTGTTGCCATAACAACGACCCGCTCACCTGCCCCCCCACCGGCCACGACAGCAGCCTCAGGTCAGTGACCACATACACACTCAGAACACACACATACACACAGAACATAGTTGTAAAGACCTGCGTGGGGGTGTTCCAGTCAGGTGTGTGGTGAGGCGGTGCTGAAGAGTGTGGAGTTGATGAGTAAACTGAGACAGCAGGTGAAGGACATGGAGACCAGCTTCTACAGAATACTACAGGTACACACACACACACACACACCTACCTACCTGCGGAGCCGAGCTAAAAGATTGCCATAATAAAATGTCTCTCCCTACAGGACCAGAGGATGGTCACGCCCCTCTCTCTGGCTCTGACGTCCAGTCACAGAGAGCATGTTCAGACCGGGCTTCGCCTACTGTTTGAGGCCACGCCTCTCCCAGACTTCCCTTCGCTGGTGTGAGTGATTGAACACACACACACACAATGAATGAGTCAGTCATGTAAGTGTTTATTCTGATGGCAGCCTGTGTCTCAGTCTAGGGGAGAGCATTGCTGCCAACAACGCATATCGCCAGAGGGAGGCTGAGCTGTCTGTCAAACGGGTTGCTGTGCAACAGGATGTCCCGGCCCCCATGGGGAAGAGCCTATCAGGGCCTTCTCCCTCCAGCCCCTCCCACAGCATTCACAGCCTCATAGAGAAACTACAGAACGGCATGGAGGTGTGAGTCTGTATTCTGACGTGTGTTGTAGATGGGGTGTGTGTGTGTGTGAGTCTGTATTCTGACGTGTGTTGTAGAAGGAGGTGTGAGTCTGTATTCTGACGTGTGTTGTAGAAGGAGGTGTGAGTCTGCATTCTGACGTGTGTTGTAGATGGGGTGTGTGTGTGTGTGTGTGTGAGTCTGTATTCTGACGTGTGTTGTAGAAGGAGGTGTGAATGACTAACGTGTATGTGTTGTAGTTGCAGGATCAGATGAAGGATGTGCGTGTGTCAGAGATCATGGATGTTTATGAACAGAAGATCTCCGCTCTGGCGGTGAGTATCCCCACTAGATCTTCCAACTCCACACCTGTCAACTCTGATGGTCATGGTGGTGTGGTCAACTCTCTTTTCCACCATTTCTTTGCATTTGATGTAACCACCATGAGACATTTTAATTGAGTTAGTATTGTAACTGCTTCCCTTTCCTTCTCTCTCTCTCTCATTCTCTCTCAATTTCAATTCAATTCAATTTAAGGGCTTTATTGGCATGGGAAACGTGTGTTAACATTGCCAAAGCAAGTGAAGTAGATAGTAAACAAAAGTGAAATAAACAATAAATATTAACAGTAAACATTACACTCAGAAGTTTCAAAAGAATAAAGACATTTCAAATGTCATATTATGTATATATACAGTGTTGTAACAATGTGCAAATAAATCTCTCTCTCTCTCTCTCATTCTCTCTCTCATTCTCTCTCTCTCTCTCTCACCCCCCTCCAGTCTAAGGAGGGGAGGTTACAGGATCTGTTAGAAGCCAAGGCTCTGGCTCTCTCTCAGGCCGATCGCCTCATCGCTCAGTACCGCTGTCAACGAGCTCAGGCAGAGGCCGAGGTAACAAACACACACACCCAGGCCGAGGTAACACACACACACACACACACACACACACACACAGAGGCCTTGGCTTCTAACACAGATGGCCTTTGTCTCTGTCTCTCTGTAGGCACGTAAGCTAGCATCTATGCTGAAGGAGGCAGAACGGAGGAGAGAGGAGCTGCAGGTTCGTAGCAGAAGAGTTAGCACATGCTAAGAGGTTTAGCATTATTGTTCTGCTAAAGACTAGCTAGCAGATGCCAAAAAGTGTGTGTGTGTTTGTGTTAGGCAGAGTTAGGTAGCCAGGTACTGGAGGCAGAGAGGTCGAAGGGAGACATCGAGGAGCTGCTTCAACACAACGCTAGACTGCAGGCTGACTCTCAGGAACATCAGGCTCTCAAAGGATCCTATAACCAGCTGCTTAACAGGTTACACCCACACACACACACTGCTCTCTACATTCTTCTCTACATAGATGTTTCTTATGCAGGTATTTCATGACGCGTTTCCTGTTCCTGTGTAGGTTTAATGAGAGCGAGCGTCTGTTGAAGGAGCTGCAGATGGCTCATATCTCCGTCACTAAACAGATGGACACGCTGAGGAAGAGCCAGGACACACTACGTCTACAGCACGACAAGTAAGACAAGCACACAGTAGCAATAAAAACATTCCCTCGGCAACTATTTACAATTAGCTTTTTTTCTTTTGCTCTCTCTCTTTCAGGGCAGTGTGTGAGCTGAAAGAGAGGGAGGAGCAAATTAAATCCTTCCAATCAGAGCTTCAGCAGAGAAACCGTGACATCACAGGTCAGTTTGAGCTAAACCAGAAAGAGCTATCTCAATACCCCAGTTACCACTCTCTTACCCTCTGTGTCCCTCCTTCACTCTCTTTCTCCCAACCCCTTCTCTCTCCTACTCTCCCTCTTTTACTGACTCTCTCTCTCTCTCTTCTACTCCCTCTTTTACTGACTCTCTCTCTCTCTCTCCTACTCCCTCTTTTACTGACTCTCTCTCTCTCTCTCTCTCTCTCTCTCCCTCTCTTTTACTGACTCTCTCTCTCTCTCTCTCTCTCGCTAACTCTCTCTCTCTCTCGCTAACTCTGTCCCTCTCCTCCTCTCTCAGGTCTGCGTGGTGAGTTGCGGGGTCAGGAGGAGAGGGGGAGAGCGAAAGAGAAAGAGAGGGAGGAACTAGAGGAAACTGTGGATATTCTGAGGAAGGAACTCAACAAGACGGAGCTGGCCAGAAAGGACGCCAGCATCAGGGTAAGGACACACACTGGTAAAGTATTGGAGGAGGGAGGGTCTTGCCAGCTGACTTGTACACCGTACTGGATAAGCTAATAACCAACTCCATACACCCACTAGGGGAGATCTAAATGATTCTAATACAAAGTAGTTTCTGGTAAGGAAGTTGGCTTAGTCTGTGTCCTTTCTCCTGTCCTCTCCTGTCCCCTCTCCTGTCCCCTGTCCTCTCCTCTCCTGTCCTGTTCTCTCCTCTCCTGTCCCCTCTCCTCTCCTTCCCCCTCTCCTCTCCTTCCCTCTCTCCTCTCCGGTTCTCTCCCCTCTCCTGTCCCCTCTCCTCTCCTTCCCTCTCTCCTCTCCGGTTCTCTCCCCTCTCCTGTCCCCTGTCCTGTCCTCTCCTGTCCTGTTCTCTCCTCTCCTTCCCTCTCCCGTCCTGTCCTCTCTCCTCTCCTGTCCTGTTCTCTCCTCTCCTTCCTCCTCTCCTTCCCCCTCTCCTCTCCTTCCCTCTCTCCTCTCCGGTTCTCTCCCCTCTCCTGTCCCCTCTCCTGTTCTCTCCTGTCCTGTTCTCTCCTCTCCTGTCCCCTCTCCTGTCCTGTCCTGTTCCCTCCTCTCCTGTCCTCTCTCCTGTCCCCTGTCCTGTCCTCTCCTCTCCTCTCCTGTCCCCTCACCTCTCCTGTCCTGTCCTCTCCTCTCCTGTCCCCTGTCCTGTCCTCTCCTCTCCTCTCCTGTCCTCTCTCCTCTCCTGTCCTCTCTCCTCTCCTTCCCTCTCTCCTCTCCGGTTCTCTCCCCACTCCTGTCCCCTCACCTCTCCTGTCCTGTCCTCTCCTGTCCTGTCCTCTCCTGTCCTCTCCTCTCCAGGCGTCCTCTCTGGAGCTGCAGAAAGCCCAGGTGGAGGCCAAACTACAGAAGAAAGAGGAGGAGCTGAACAAACACTCTTCTATGATCGCCATGATACACAGCCTCAGCTCTGGCAAACAGAAGAGCGACGTCAACCTGTCCCTCTGAGAGACACACACACAGCGACGTCAACCTGTCCCTCTGAGAGACACACACACTACCAATCTGTCTCTGTCACATCTGCACACACAGGATCAGAAGGAATGGATTTTTAAAAACAAAATTAGTAACTCATTTCTGTCATTTTAAAGTACCGCTATCTGCATTTTTAAACCTATTGTCCATATATCCTGCATTTATCATTCTTTTACACTCAGTTTTTCTGTCCATTGTATTGAAGTCGAAATAAATATTGACTGGTCTGATGATCAGTGTATTCATGATTTTATCAAAACTCCTACAGTCCTTCTGTAGACATGGGGGAACAGCAGGAGCAGAGTTTGAACCAGCAACCCAGTGTTTTATGGGGAGAATGACCTGACCTCTTATCAAAGTCCAGACCTCTTAGCAGAGTGGCTGTATTAGGCTGGACTCACAGGGGGTTACAGGACAATAAAGGAGAGTTTTATACACATCCAACTTACCCATCCAAAACCTACAGCACTGTGTACAGGGACTCAGTAGGCATTTTGCTCTTTAAATTATACTCTGCGCTCCTCAATGTATACTTAACAGAAATATAAATGCTGCAATTTCTAATATTTTGCTGTTACAGTTCATATAAGAAAATCAGTCAATTTAAATACATTCATTAGGCCCGACTATGGATTTCACATGACTGGGCAGGGGCGCAGCCATGGGTGGGCCTGGGAGGGCATAGGCCCACCCACTGGAGAGCCAAGCCCAGCCAATCAGAATTCGGTTTACCCCACAAAAGGGCTTTATTACAGACAGAAATACACCTCACCACCCCCTCAGACGATCCCACAGGTGAAGAAGCCGGGTGTAGATGTCCTGAGCTGGCGTGGTTACACATGGTCTGCGGTTGTGAGGCCAGTTGGATGTACTGCCAAATTCTCTAAAATGACGTTGGAGGCGGCTTACGGTAGAGAAACTCAAATTCAATTATCTGGCAACTGCTCTAGTGGACGTACCTGCAGTCAGCATGCCAATTGCACGCTCCCTCAAAACTTGAGACATCTGTGGTGTTGTGTGACAAAACTGCACATTTTAGTGGCCTTTTATTGTCCCCAGCACAAGGTGCACCTGTGTAATGATCATACTGTTTAATTAGCTTCTTGATATGCCACTCCTGTCAGGTGGATGGATTATCTTGGCAAAGGAGAAATGCTCACTGTGAACAAATTTGTGCGAAAAATTTGAGAGAAATAAGCTTTTTGTCCATATGGACAATTTCAGGGATCTTTTATTTCAGCTCAAGAAACATGGAACCAACACTTTACATGTTGCGTTTATATTTTTGTTCAGTATATCTGTAATGCAGCTTGCATGAACCATTTCTGTTAATGCAAGGCCACACATTAGTGAAGCAAAGCTCGCATTGTGTGTACGCTCACATACACTCACCGGCCTGTTTATTAGGTACACCCATCTAGTACCGGTTCGGACCCGCTTTGCCTTTGAGAGGGGAGGAGGGAGGACAGAAATAAGGGGGGGGGGGGGGGGAAAGAGGGGGAGATGGGGAGGAGAGAAAGGGGGAGATGGGAGGAGAGAAAGAGGGGGAGGACATGGGAGGAGAGAAAGAGGGGGAGGACATGGGAGGATTAGTTTGTCTGTAGTCACTAGTGAGTTAGTGAATCATTACGGCTCAGCAAAGGTGAACATGACATAAATGAAAGCGCTGCTTGTTGACAGCCCCCTTTTACCTGCTCCCCCCTGTAGGAGAAGGATAACTGTAGTGGCAGAGCTTGTACGGTGGATCGTCTGTGTCTGTTCCTGGTCACCCCAGTCATGACAACAGGCACCATCATCATTTTCTACAACCACCCTTCGAGGGAGAACAAATGAAGAAATGCTACGCCTGATACACACACCAACGCTATGTGTAATATGCGCGCACACACGTATGTGTACACACATACCGTATAAAGGCCATGCTACACCCAATAAAAAACATTAATCGTCTTTCCAATGAGGCTCAGTCACTCTGGGTTTGACGGCCTGCGTTCAATATGTGTGACGTTCAGTTAGCTAGCTAGATTGTTTCTGACAGTCATATGTACATATTTACTTGTGTGCTTTTATTAAATATGTACAACTGACACACTGTCAAGGGTGGAAGTGAGAAACCACTATTTTACTACAGGATTAGTACTGTATAATCTAGTCTAATCTAACTAGTAATGTGCCAAAATCCCAATCCATTACTTAGGTAGGAATAGTGGTTTATGATTATGAACAGAACTAGCTACAGTATTCTCTGATCACAAACACAATTGTAGCTTAGATCTCAAATGGGTCTCTCTTTCAGTCTCTTTCCGATTAAGACTCAGTATCATAAATGTATGTAGCCATTGTCAAAATGCTGCATAAATGACTATATATATGTGGATGTATATTATATATTTGTTTTGTTGTGTATTATAATATAATAATAATAATATAATAATAATATAATATGCCATTTAGCAGACGCTTTTATCCAAAGCAACTTACAGTCATGTGTGCATACATTTTTACACTCTGCTTATTTCACTCTGCTTCAGATGTCCATGTTTACATGTATGTTTCTGTTTACAGACATCCAAGTAACCTGTGTGTGTATGTTTCTGCCTCAGATGTCCATGTTTACATGTATGTTTCTGTTTACAGACATCCAAGTAACCTGTGTGTGTATGTTTCTGCCTCAGATGTCCATGTTTACATGTATGTTTCTGTTTACAGACATCCAAGTAACCTGTGTGTGTATGTTTCTGCCTCAGATGTCCATGTTTACATGTATGTTTCTGTTTACAGACATCCAAGTAACCTGTGTGTGTATGTTTCTGCCTCAGATGTCCATGTTTACATGTCTGTTTCTGTTTACAGACATCCATGGAACCTGTGTGTGTATGTTTCTGCCTCAGATGTCCATGTTTACATGTCTGTTTCTGTTTACAGACATCCATGGAACCTGTGTGTGTATGTTTCTGCCTCAGATGTCCATGTTTACATGTATTTTTCTGTTTACAGACATCCATGGAACCTGTGTGTGTATGTTTCTGTTTACAGACATCCAAGTAACCTGTGTGTTGTCAGAGGACTGTGTCCTGCACTGCAGCTTCCAGCCTGGCAGTGAGGAAGTCATTCACTGGCTGAAACCAGAAGACAAGGTCCTGACCGTCCACTCCTACAGTACAGATCAGCTCAAGCAACAGAGCCAGCCTTACAGAGGGAGAACAACCCTGTTCAATGACCAGATCCCCAAAGGAAATGCTTAATCAATTGGAGGTTTACTTAGTAGCAATGCAAATATCATGGTACAGCTACATGGACACTCAATCACTATGGTACTTTTTAATGGTGAGTTTACAAACATATATTATGATAAATATATTTGAAACTTGTATCTCATTATGGTAAAATAAGTATAACCAGTTATAATTGTAATGGCTTAGCAGATAATAAGAAAAGACTATCAGTATTTACCTGGCTAAAAGAGAAGGAATATAATATCTATTGTTTACAGGAAACTCAGTCAACTATTTTAGATGAAGTTGTGTGGAGAAAGGACTGGGGGGGGGGAAATATATTTCTCCCATGTATCACGGTTCAGGCTAAGACCCAGATGCAGACACAGGCGGGGGATAGTACGAGTCTCAGAGTTTATTACAGTACAAAGGGCAGGCAATCGGTAGGTCAAGGCAGGCAAAGAGTCATAATCCAAATCAGAGTCAGGCAGGTACAGGACAGTAGGCAGAACGGTCAGAACTGGGAAAAGTAGAGAAAGCAAAAACTAGAGCACAGGAAACACGCGAACACGCTGGTTGGACAAGACGAACTGGCAACAGACAAACAGAAAACGCAGGTATAAATACACCTGAGGTAATGGGAGACACCTGGTGGGGGTTGGAGACAATCACAAGACAGGTGAAACAGATCAGGGTGTGATACCATGGGCAAAGAAACTCAAAAGGGGTGATGACATCACCAACGATCTATCATGGTCCAAACACACCAAGACAGTCGTGAAGAGGGCACGACAAAGCCTATTCCCCCTCAGGAGACTGAAAAGATTTGGCATGGGTCCTCAGATCCTCAAAAAATTCTACAGCTGCACCATCGAGAGCATCCTGACTGGTTGCATCACCGCCTGGTATGGCAACTGCTTGGCCTCCGACCGCAAGGCACTACAGAGGGTAGTGCGTACGGCCCAGTACATCACTGGGGCCAAGCTTCTTGCCATCCAGGACCTCTATACCAGGCGGTGTCAGAGGAAGGCCCTCAAAATTGTCAAAGACTACAGCCACCCTAGTCATAGACTGTTCTCTCTGCTACCGCACGGCAAGCGGTACCGGAGTGCCAAGTCTAGGTCCAAAAGACTTCTCAACAGCTTCTACCCCCAAGCCATAAGACTCCTGAACAGCTAATCATGGCTACCCGGACTATTTGCACTGCCCCCCCACCCCATCCTTTTTACGCTGCTGCTACTCTGTTAATTATTTATGCATAGTCACTTTAACTCTACCCACATGTACATATTACCTCAACTAGCCGGTGCCCCCGCACATTGACTCTGCAACGGTACCCCCCTGTATATATAGCCTCCCTACTGTTATTTTATTTTACTTCTGCTCTTTTTTTTCTCAACACTTTTTTTGTTGTTGTTTTATTTTTACTTTTTTTGTTAAAAATAAATGCACTGTTGGTTAAGGGCTGTAAGTAACCATTTCACTGTGATGTCTGCACCTGTTGAATTCGGCGCATGTGACCAATAAAATTTGATTTGATTTGATATTAATTAACAGTGATTTTGATCCGAATGTGCAAATTGTCCAAACAGATCCTCAAGGTAGATGATTTTAAATATGTTATTGGACCATAAACAGATATGGTTCATTAACCTATACGGTCCAAATAATGATGATCCACGCTTCTTTGAAAATATATATAATAATTTATCAACCCTACAAGCAATACAATTATGGTGGGAGATACCTGGTTGATGAGGGCTGGGTCCAGGATATTCCTGGCGGGGACCCAACGCCTCTCCTCCGGGCCATAACCCTCCCAGTGAACCAGGTACTGGAATCCCCTGCCTCGAGGTCGAACACTCAGGAGGCGCCTCACCATGTACGCCGGATGGCTGTCGATGAGACGGGGGAGAGGGGTGGGCCTGGAAACAGGAGACAAAAGGCTGTGAGACAGGGGTTTAATTCTAGATACATGGAAAGTGGGATGTATACGGAGGGTGCGGGACAACAGAAGGCAAACAGCAGAGGGGCTAAGGACCTTAGGGATGGGGAAAGGGCCGATAAAACGGGAGGAAAGTTTGCGGGACTCCACCCGGAGGTGCAGATCCTGAGTGGAAAGCCATACCCTCTGCCCAAGACGGTAGCGGGGAGCAGGGGTCCGGTGGCGGTCCACCTGTCGTCGATACCCTGAGGTGGTCTTGAGAAGAGCGGCCAGGGCTCTCTTCCAGGTATGGCGACAGCGAAAGACGAACGTCTGGGCAGAATGTATGCTGACCTCTTCCTCTTACTCCAGGAAGAGCGGGGGCTGATATCCCAGGGAACACTCAAAAGGCGAGAGACCAGTAGCAGAACAAGGAAGGGTGTTGCGGACATATTCCACCCATACGAGTTGCTGGCTCCTGGTGGTGGGATTGGTGGAGACGAGGCAACGAAGAGTCGTCTCCAGGTCCTGATTGGCTTGCTCCGACTAGCCGTTAGACTGGGGATGAAAAACCAGAGGACAGGCTGGCCGACGACCCAATGAGGGTGCAGAACGCCTTCCAGAACCCGGATGAGAACTGAGGACCATGTCGACCGGAAGTCCATGGATCCGGAAGACGTGCTGCACCATGAGCTGGGCCGTCTCCTTAGCTGAGGGCAACTTAGGAAGGGGGATAAAATGGGTGGCTTTGGAAAACCTATCCACCACCGTAAGGATGGTGGTGTTGCCCTCTGACGGAGGGAGACCCGTGACGAAGTCCAAGGATATATGGGAGCAGGCGGCAACGAACACAGACACGTCAGGAACCATGGTGGGCCACCAAAAACGTTGTCGGACGGGAGCCAGGATGACAGGTGAGTCTTGAGGAATGTGCCCATTCCAGGACCGGAGCATGGGCAGAGTCCGGGACAAACATCCGGTTAGCAGCCAACAAGTGCTCAGCATGTGTGGGAACTCCTTCAAGACTGTTGGAAAAGCTTTCCAGGTGAAGCTGGTTGAGAGAATGCCTACTTTGAAGATTCTCAAATATAAAATATGTTTTGATATGTTTTAACACTTTTTTGGTTACTACATGATTCCATATGTGTTATTTCATAGTTTTGATGTCTTCACTATTATTCTACAATGTAGGAAATAGTAAATATAAAGAAAAACCCTTGAATGAGTAGGTGTGTCCAAACTTTTGACTGGTACTGTACCTCTGATAATCCGTGAAAGAACGTGTCGAACAGGGCTTCCGGGTTCAAGGCACTCTCAGCCGCTAACGTGCGAAAATCCACTGTGTAGTCTGCCACACTACGGGAGTCTTGATGTAGTTGGAGCGGCTTACGAGCAGCCTCTCTCCCGGACAATCGAACACTTTTCGTATCTCCGCCACGAACTCCTCCAGACTGAGGCAAACGGTGGACTGTTGCTCCCACACCGCCGTAGCCCAGGCGAGAGCCCTCCCGGACATCAGCGTTATCAAGTACGCCATCGTCGAGTGGTCCGAAGAAGGCTGCAGCTCGAAGATGAGGGAGCACTGGGAGAGAAACGCCCGGCAGGTTCCAGAATCTCCAGCGTAACGCTCCGGAGGAGGTAAGCAAGGTTCTCGGGACACCGGGGTAGGCGGGGAATAAGTGCAGCTTGTGGCAGGGTTGCTGAGAGTCTGGGGGGGTTACTGTTGTGGCTTGCTGTCTAGTTGGGAATCCGAGGAATTGCTCCAGCAATGTATTGAACACATGGTCATGGCGTTCTGCCAGGGTGTGGAGTCCCTCCATAAGGCTTTGTAGTTCCCCTTCGTGTCTTCCAATGGTGGCTCCTTGGGAGGAGACAGCGTTGCAGAGCTGGTCCAAGTCTGCTGGGTAAGTCATGGCCAGTTCGTACTATCACGGCTCAGGCTAAGACCCAGATGCGGACACAGGAGGCGGATAGTACGAGTCTCAGAGTTTATTACAGTACAAGGGGCAGGCAATCGGTAGGTCAAGGCAGGCAAAGAGTCATAATCCAAATCAGAGTCAGGCAGTTACAGGACGACAGGCAGGATCAGGGTCAGGACAGGCAGAAAGGTCAGAACTGGGAAGACTAGACAAAGCAAAAAACTAGCGCACAAGAACACACTGGTAGGACTTGACGGGATAAGATGAACTGACAACAGACAAACAGAAAACACAGGTATAAATACACATTATGTAATGGGAGACACCTGGTGGGGGTTGGAGACAATCACAAGACAGGTGAAACAAATCAAGGTGTGACACCATGGGCAAAGAAACTCAAAAGGGGTGATGATATTAATTAACAGTGATTTTGATCCGAATGTGCAAATTGTCCAAACAGATCCTCAAGGTAGATGATTTTAAATATGTTATTGGACCATAAACAGATATGGTTCATTAACCTATACGGTCCAAATAAGGATGATCCACGCTTCTTTGAAAATATATATAATAATTTATCAACCCTACAAGCAATACAAGACTCTATTATTATGGTGGGAGATTATAATACGGTTTTAAATACCTCTATGGACCGTAAAGGAAATAACACTACAAACTATCACCCTCATGCACTTAAGGAAATCACAAATGTCATGGATATATTGGAACTAGTGGACATATGGAGGCTTAAATATCCTGACCTAGTGAGATATACATGGCGGAGGCTCAATCAAGCTAGTCGTCTTGACTACTGTCTTATCAATCGATCGAATGTATTTATAAAGCACTTTTTACATCAGCAGATGTCACAAAGTGCTATACAGAAACCCAGCCTAAAACCCCAAACAGCAAGCAATGCAGATGTAGAAGCACAGTGGCTAGGAAAAACTCCCTAGAAAGGCAGAAACCTAGGAAGAAACCTAGAGAGGAACCAGGCTCTGAGTGGTGGCCAGTCCCCTTCTGGCTGTGCCGGGTGGAGATTATAACAGTACATGGCCATTAAGGCCAGATTTTTCTCCAAGATGTTCAAACGTTCATAGATGACCAGCAGGGTCAAATAATAATCACAGTGGTTGTAAAGATTGCAACAGGTCAGTACATCAGGAGTAAATGTCACTTGGCTTTTCATAGCCGGGCATTTAGAGGTTGAAATAGCAGGTGCAGTAGAGAGAGAGAGTTGAAAACAGCAGGCCTGGGACAAGGTAGCATGTCCGGTGAACAGGTCAGGGTTCCATAGCCGCAGGCAGAAGAGTTTAAACTGGAGCAGCAGCACGATCAGGTGGACTGGGGACAGCAAGGAGTCATCAGGCCAGGTAGTCCTGAGGCATGATCCTAGGGTTCAGGTCCTCCGGGAGGGGAGGAAGAGAGGGAGAGAGAGAAAATTAGAGGGAGCATACTTAAATTCACACAGGACACCGGATAAGACAGGAGAATAACACCAGATAAAACAGACTGACCTTAGCCCCCCGGCACATAGACTATTGCAGCATAGATACTGGAGGCTGAGACAGGGGGGGTCGGGAGACACCATGGCCCCGTCCGATGATACCCCCGGACAGGGCCAACCAGGCAGGATATAACCCCACCCACTTTGCCAGAGCACAGCCCCCACACCACCAGAGGGATATCAACAGACCACCGACCTACTACCCTGAGACTAGGCTGAGTATAGCCCACGATCTCCTCCACTGCACAAGCCCGAGGGGGCGACAAACCGGACAGGAAGATCATGTCAGTGACTCAACCCACTCAAGTGACGTACCCCTCCTAGGGACGGCATGGAAAGCACCAGTAAGCCAGTGACTCAGCCCCCGTAATAGGATCAGAGGCAGAGAATCCCAGTGGAGAAACGGGAACCGGCCAGGCAGAGACAGCAAGGGCGGTTCGTCGCTCCAGTGCCTTTCCGTTCACCTTCGCACCCCTGGACCAATCATAGGACTTACTGAAGAGATGAGTCTTCAGTAAAGACTTAAAGGTCGAGACCGAGTCTGCGTCTCTCACATGGATAGGCAGACCATTCCATAAAAATTGAGCTCTATAGGAGAAAGCCCTGCCTCCAGCTGTTTGCTTAGAAATTCTAGGGACAGTAAGGGGGCCTGCGTCTTGTGACCGTAGCATACGTGTAGGTATGTATGGCAGGAACAAATCGGAGAGATCGGTAGGAGCAACCCTAGCCTTAACAGGAAGCCAATGTAGAGAGGCTAGCACTGGAGTAATATTATCAAATATTTTGGTTCTTGTGAAGATTCTAGCAGCCGTGTTTAGCACTAACTGAAGTTGATTTAGTGCTTTATCCAGGTAGCCGGAGAGTAGAGCATTGCAGTAGTCTAATCTAGAAGTGACAAAAGCATGGATTAGCTTTTCTGCATCATTTTAGGACAAAACGTTTCTGATTTTTGCAATGTTACGAAGATGGAAAAAAGCTGTCCTTGAAATATTCTTGATATGTTCGTCAAAAGAGAGATCAGGGTCCAGAGTAACGCCGAGATCCTTCACATTTATTTATTTTGAGACGACTTTGCTTCTTGGGACCTACAGTTGAAGTCGGAAGTTTACATATACTTAGGTTGGAGTCATTAAAACTCGTTTTTCAACCACTCCACAAATGTCTTGTTAACAAACTATAGTTTTGGCAACTCAGTTAGGACATCTACTTTGTGCATGACACAAGTAATTTTTCCAACAATTGTTTACAGACAGATTATTTCACGTATAATTCACTATATCACAATTCCAGTTGACGGTGCCTTTAAACAGCTTGGAAAATTCCAGACTGTCATGGCTTTAGAAGCTTCTGATAGGCTAATTAACATAATTTGAGTCAATTGGAGGTGTACCTGTGGATGCATTTCAAGGCCTACCTTCAAACTCAGTGCCTCTGGTTGACATCATGGGAAAATCAAAAGAAATCAGCCAAGACCTCAGAAAAAAAAGTAGACCTCCACAAGTCTGGTTCATCCTTGGGAGCAATTTCCAAACGCCTGAAGGTACCACGTTCATCTGTACAAACAATAGTACGCAAGTATAAACACCATGGGACCATGCAGCCGTCATACCACTCAGGAATGAGACTCGTTCTGTCTCCTAAAGATGAATGTACTTTGGTGCGAAAGGTGCAAATCAATCCCAGAACAACAGCAAAGGACCTTGTGAAGATGCTGGAGGAAACAGGTACAAAAGTGTCTATATCCACAGTAAAACAAGTCTTATATCGACATAACCTGAAAGGCCGCTCAGCAAGGAAGAAGCCACTGCTCCAAAACCGCTATAAAAAAGCCAGACTACGGAGTGGCCATCACAAAGCCCTGACCTCAATCCTATAGAACATTTGTGGGCAGAACTGAAAAAGTGTGTGCGAGCAAGGAGGCCTGCAAACCTGACTCAGTTACACCAGCTCTGTCAGGAGGAATGGGCCAAAATTCACCTAACTTATTGTGGGAAGCTTGTGGAAGGCTACCCGAAACGTTTGACCCAAGTTAAACAATTTAAAGGCAATGCTACCAAATACTAATTGAGTGTATGTAAACTTCTGACCCACTGGGAATGTGATGAAATAAATAAAAGCTTAAATAAATCATTCTCTCTACTATTATTCTGACATTTCACATTCTTAAAATAAAGTGGTGATCCTAACTGACCTAAGACAGGGAATTTTTACTAGGATTAAATGTCAGGAATTGTGATGTATTTGGCTAAGGTGTATGTAAACTTCTGACTTCAACTGTATGTCATTCTCTCTGGCACCAAAAGTTTAAAAAGTGTTGACAGGGGACAGAATGTGGTCGGACCATCAAATAATTGCCATATATATTACTCTTACAGAATTTCCACGTGGGCGAGGATAATGCAAATTTCATCGAAGCCTATTGGATGATAACTTGTTTTTAACTAGGACAGAAGAATTTATAACTGACTTTTTCCGACACAACATAGGTAAAGCAGATCCCTTATTGTATGGGACACTTTTAAATGTGCATTTAGAGGCCATGTAATTCAGTACTCATCTCTAAAACAAAAACAATTTAGGTCAAAAGAGTCCATATTAATAAAGGAAATGGAAGGACTAACATTACAGATAGATAGCAATAACAACTGTACCATAGAGGCTCAGAATAAGTTAGAGGAAAAAATAAATGGAGGAAATTATTCAAGAAAGATCAAGTGTAATATATTATAAAAAATAAAGTGAACTGGATGGAATATGGGGAAAAATGCACCAAATAATTTTTTTCTACATAGAAATGCTACCAAAAATAATTTACTGAAACTTGTTACAAATGACGGAGTCACCATGATTCACCAAACTATATTTTGAAAGAGGAAGTAAAGTACTTTAAGCATATGTTTTCGTTGCAGTCTCCTCCACCGACCGAAGTTAATTGTATGGATTTTTTTTCTATTAATAATTTAAAAGTAACAGCTGTACAGAAAGACTCATGTGAACGCCAAATTACAGAGGAGAAACTTCTTGATACAATTAAAGCCTTTAAGTCCGGGAAAACTCCAGGGCTGGATAGCATACCAGTGGAGGTATACCAAACCTTTTTTGATATACTCAGAGGACCGTTATTAGCATGTTTTAATCACTCCGATATAAATGGTAGATTATCAGACACTCAACAGGAAGGTCTGATTTCATTATTACTGAAACAGGATCCAAGTGGTAAATATAAAGATCCAGTCCATTAAAAAAATTGGAGGCTCCTTACACTTCAGTGTTGTGATGCAAAAATTCTAGCAAAATGCATAGCGCATAGAATTAAAAAGGTATTGTCGGATATTATTCATCCTAATCAGACAGGTTTTTACATGGACATTTACATTTACATTGGAGATAATACGACTGGAGTTTATATATAAATGTCTGGAATATTTCAATTTGGAAGAATCTCTTATAAAATGGGTTAAAGTTAAGTATAGTAACCCTAGGTGTAAAATAGTAAATAATGGCTACTTCTCAAAAAGTTTTAAACTGTCAAGAGGAGTAAAACAAGGTTGTCCACTATCGGCATATCTATTTGTTATGGCCATTGAAATGTTAGCTATTAAAATCAGATCCAACAATAATATCAAGGGAATAGAAATCCAGGGCTTAAAAACAAAGGTGTCATTGTACGCTTTTTAAATCCACAACTTGAATCCCTCCACAGCCTCATAGAGGATCTAGATACATTTTCTAACCTCTCTGGATTATGATAAACAAATTATGATAAATGTACTATATTACGTATTGGATCACTAAAAAATACAATTTTTACATTGCCATGTAGTTTACCAATAAAATGGTCTGATGATGATGTGGATATACTCGGAATACATATCCCAAATGAAATAAATGATCTCACTCCAATACATTTTTATTGAAAGTTAGCAAAAATAGATAAGATCTTGCTACCATGGAAAGGTAAATACCTGTCAATTTGTGGAAAAATCACCCTGATTAACTCTTTAGTATTATCCCAGTTTACCTATTCGCTTATGGTCTTGCCTACGCCTAGCGAACCTTTTTTTAAATTATATGAGAAAAAAATATTATTTTTTATTTGGAACGGCAAGCCAGACAAAATTAAACGGGCCTATTTATATAATGAATATGAATTCGGAGGACAGAAATTATTAAATATTAAAGCATTAGACCTATCACTAAAAGCTTCAGTCATACAAAAGTTATACTTAAATCCGAACTGGTTCTCAAGCAAATTAGTAAGATTGTCTCACCCAATGTTCAAGAAAGGCCTTTTTCCCTTTATTCAGATTACAACCTCTCACTTTCAGTTATTTGAAAAGGAAATCATCTCCCAAATATCACTATTTCTAAAACAAGCCATAGAAAGTTGGTTGCAATTTCAATTTAATCCTCCAGAAACTACAGAACAAATAATGCAACAAATATTGTGGTTAAACTCAAATATACTAATTAATAAAAAAAACATTATTTTTCGAAAAAATGTTTAAAAAAGGTATAATCTTCGTAAATGATATCATAGGTAGGACTGGTGGAGTTATGTCGCACATGCAGCTAACAAAAACATATGGAAATGTCTGCTCTACCCAAAATTACAACCAAATAATTGCAGCCTTAACGCAAAAGTGGAAGAGGAAAGTGGAAGGAAGGGGGAAAAAGTAAGGAACTTGTCTGTCGGCCCTGCATTAAAGAACATAAGAGGTTAAAGAAAATTGTGATAAATAAAAAAGTATACCAGTTTAATTTAAGGACCAAAGGATTGGTTGGGAAGATATTTTTGACGTACCGATTCCATGGCATAGTGTTTATGAACTGATGCGCAAAACGACGCCAGATTCAAAACTTTGAATTTTTCAATTTCAATTATTATATACAATTCTTGCTACCTATAGAATGTTATTTATATGGGGGATACAATCTTCCCAGCTCTGCAGATTTTGCTGCGAAGAGACAGAATCATTAGATAATTTGTTTTGGTACTGTCCATTTGTAGCTTGTTTTTGGACACAGGTCCAGGAATGGCTAAAGGATTGCAATATTTACCTGGAGCTAACCCTGCAGATAGCACTACTGGGTGATCTGAAAAGTCAAAGTCAATCGATCAATAATATAATAATACTTTTAGCAAAAATGTTTCTTTTCAATTTACAATCTGTATAAACAATGAGAATAGAAGGGTTCAGAACTTTTGTAAAACATCACAGTACAGTTGAAAAATATATGGCAAATAGAAATCCAATATGGATGGTGTTAAGAGGGCGGCAGGTAGCTTAGTGGTTAAGAGCGGTGTGCCAATAACCGAAAGGTCGCTGGTTCTAATCCCCGAGCCGACTAGGTGAAAAATCTGTCGATGTACCCTTGAGCAAGGCACTTAACCCTAATTGCTCCTGTAAGTCGCTCTGGATAAGAGCGTCTGCTAAATGACAAAAAAAGAGATAGATGGATGGAGTTGAAGGATGGGACTAATAGCAACTAATAACAACAAGATAACTAATGTAAAGCATACTGTGTCCGTTATAGGTTCAGAGCTTTTGTGAAAGAGCACAGTTAGAAAGATATGGCATATAGAAGCAAACCGGATGGACATCATGAAAATGATCGGAGAGGTTGAGGGTAGAGGAAGTTCATGAGTAAAAACAAACAAAATTGAATGGTTGTAAAATTGACAGCGTCCATAAAATGTATGTAGTATGTATAAGCTGGAAGTAGAGGCCTAAGCATTGTTGTTCACTAGTTTACTCCAATTAGGGAAGGGGTGGTGGGGTTGGAATGTAATAAAGGGAAATATATATTTTAAAAGGATATGTATATATATGTATGTATATGTATTTATATGTATGTACGTGTATATGTATGTGTGTGAACATGTATGTATATGTATATATATATATATATATATTTGTGAGAGAAAAAAACCTATGGGGGATTGGAAGTGATGCAGACAATTACATTGATGGAAGTTACAATCTATCTGCAATATTAAAGCTGATCTACCCCCTAAAAAAAAGAAAGTTCTAAGAATGTTATTTAAAAACATATTCATTCCGTTCTCAGCATCAACAAAAGTCTCTCTATCCTCTATCTTGTTGTGTTCAGGTGTATTGGACGCGCCCACTAATTGGCCACATCTGATCTTAATAGGGTCCCTTTGAATAGACTAAAATGAACAGCTTTGTATGAGTTTAAAAAAACAACATTGCATGGTTGCTCCATCCTGGTGGTGCAGTGGACTAATTCCATGGTTAAAGAGCAGGAGATCATAAGCTCGACTCTCACTGACGCCATGCCACAATAAAAAATTAATGTGTTTGCATGATTAATGCCTAAGCAAATGTATTTCCATGTATCTTATCTGTGCTTGGAGTTCAAAACGGTTAAACTAAGCTAGCAGGGTTATTAGAAGTCTTATTGAAACTGGTCCTCAGAACGTTATTTAATTACCTTCAAATAACCTATTATTAAACAATAAAAAACGTTAGTAAATCCTCCCAGAAAAACTTTCAGGGAACCATTGAAAACGTTCTCCGAATCTCCCTGCAACCTAAAAATCGCCCAGAACAGGCAAAATCTTCACTTCTGTTTTCAGAACATTTAGAAACTTTCAGCTTTAACGGTCAGGAAACTTATGGCTGTCTTACCAGAACCAAAAAAACGTATGTTCCCACAACTTCTAAGGAACCAAATGTGCTAGCTGGGCTAACAGCCATAGCAGCAATACTGTAGCAGTGCTTCAGAATCAAGACAAGGTTGACCTAGAGGTGAAAATTGACCTATTCAAAGTGGACATTCAGGTGCTGTTACATTTCGCACAAGGTAAAGATATCTTTCCTATGATAACCATGAGATTTTGACCAAAAAAATCCCCTTGTCTGGAGTTACCAGTCAAATAACATGTTAGTAGTGTATAGGTACTGTGATTTTCTTTTCTTTCTGTTGGTCGATTTAGTTTGTTGAATGTTTGTTGTCCTTATGTTTTGATATTGAGGAGAAAAAGTACTGCCATAATAGCACTGGATCATTCCACATTATACTGTGAACATTAAATACTTTAACTTTACTAGTCTTTGTATGCTTCTACTTCAAGTTGCCTGATCAACCCCAACCCAAACCTCTCAGTTTTCCACCTCTTAACATTTGGATCAGTGAGTAGGTCTAGTCAATAATATGCCTGGTCTCCAAGGCAACACTGCACCTGAATGACTTTCAGAGGACATTATAGGGTGTGTGTGTATGTGTGTGTGTGTGTGTGTGCGTTCGTTCGCCAGTGTGTATATGTGTGTGGGTGTTTAGTATCAGAGGCCATTGAGGCCCTACAGCATGCTGTGTTGTGATGACAAACTGAAAGACAGAAAAGTACATTGCACACCGGGTCCTCCTACAGCACAGGAG
Organism: Coregonus lavaretus; assembly: GCF_964263955.1. NCBI lineage: Eukaryota > Metazoa > Chordata > Actinopteri > Salmoniformes > Salmonidae > Coregonus > Coregonus lavaretus. Next base: position 2,912,470 of record NC_139989.1, on the reverse strand, counting down.
TGTGTTTTCACGGCAGGCCCATTTTATATTTAGTCATTTAGCAGACGCTCTTATCCAGAGCGACTTACAGTTAATGCATTCATCTTAAGATAGCTAGGTGGGACAACCACAAATCACAGTTATAGTAAGTAAATTTTTCCTCAATAAAGTAGCTATCAGCAAAGTCAGAGCTAGTAACAGGGAAACGAGTAAAGTACAAGTGTTAGTTCTAGTTAATTAGTGCTGTGGGATTAATTGAAGATAAACCCTACCTTTGAAGAGGTAGGGTTTCAGATGTTTTCGGAAGATGGGCAGGGACTCTGCTGTCCTAGCTTCAGGGGGAAGCTGGTTCCACCATTGGGGTGCCAGGACAGAGAAGAGCTTGGACTGGCCTGAGCAGGAGCTGCTCTGCCATAGGGGTGGGAGGGCCAAGAGACCAGAGGTGGCAGAACGGAGTGCTCGGGTTAGGGTGTAGGGTTTGAGCAGAGCCTGAAGGTAAGGAGGGGCAGTTCCTCTTGCTGCTCCGTAGGGAAGTACCATGGTCTTGTAGTGGATGCAAGCTTCGACTGGAAGCCAGTGGAGGGTGCAGATGAGTATTACCACAGGGGAGAAACCTGTCCACAAGGCTGATACATTAGCACACACATTGAACACACACACACAGCCTCCACTGGGAAAGATAAATGCAGTCTTCTCCTAATCTTGTGTCCACAGCAACCTGCCAGTAGCCTTTGGTGAGGTCCTCCTTTATGGTTTAGATTAGACTTTAGTAAGCAGGGATGTAGCTCAATTGGTAGAGCATGGCGTTTGCAACGCCAGGGTTGTGGGTTTAATTCCCACGGGGGGCCAGTATGAAAAAATAATAATGTATGCACTCACTAACTGTAAGTCGCTCTGGATAAGAGCGTCTACTAAATGACTAAAAATGTAAAAAAATGTCTAAAGCTGATCCAGATATGTTCCTAAGGGCAACTCCTACCCAGAGATGGATCTGGTCAAAGCCAGCTGAACATCGCCCCCTAGTGGACTTATAGCCTCTCTCTCCTTCACATGACTTGACCACACTTAGTCTCGTTCCCAGACACACACTTCTGCCCAACAGCCTGGGGATGAGGTTTTACCACACTGAACACAGATTCAAAAGGCAAATCGTATTTTTAAATTTTTTTTAACTGGTAGGTGTGACAGTCCACATCAGTTACCAAGGAGACCACCAGACCTACCAACGCCATTGCCATGGTTACTGACCAGAGGCTGTGTTGTTATTCTGTGATGAGAATCCAACCTGTGCCTCAGCATCCAGCCTCTCACCTCGTCTTATCCTCTCCAGTCTCTGACCTGCTATCTCATTCTCACTTGTTATGCTACTCTCGCTCTCTCTGAATGTCTCTCGCTTGTTGTCTTCTTCAGAGAGACACTGTCTGGGAGTTCCAGAGGGATCATGTTACATACAGGTAAAGATAACCTACATTCATCAAGGTGTGTGTGTCATGCTACAGTAAATAAACTCAGTATCAAAGTGTAGCTACTTCCTCCCATAGCAAAATGCATGCGTACACACCCACGCACGTATGCACGTACAGTGAGGGAAAAAAGTATTTGATCCCCTGCTGATTTTGTACGTTTGCCCACTGACAAAGAAATTATCAGTCTATAATTGTAATGGTAGGTTTATTTGAACAGTGAGAGACAGAATAACAACAAAGAAATCCAGAAAAATGCTTGTCAAAAATTTTATAAATTGATTTGCATTTTAATGAGGGAAATAAGTATTTGACCCCCTCTCAATCAGAAAGATTTCTGGCTCCCAGATGTCTTTTATACAGGTAACGAGCTGAGATTAGGAGCACACTCTTAAAGGGAGTGCTCCTAATCTCAGCTTGTTACCTGTATAAAAGACACCTGTCCACAGAAGCAATCAAGCAATCAGATTCCAAACTCTCCACTATGGCCAAGACCAAAGAGCTCTCCAAGGATGTCAGGGACAAGATTGTAGACCTACACAAGGCTGGAATGGGCAACAAGACCATCGCCAAGCAGCTTGGTGAGAAGGTGACAACAGTTGGTGCGATTATTCGTAAATGGAAGAAACACAAAATAACTGTCAATCTGCCTCGGCCTGGGGCTCCATGCAAGATCTCACCTCGTGGAGTTGCAATGATCATGAGAACGGTGAGGAATCAGCCCAGAACTACACGGGAAGATCTTGTCAATGATCTCAAGGCAGCTGGGACCATAGCAGCTGGGACCATAGTCACCAAGAAAACAATTGGTAACACACTACGCCGTGAAGGACTGAAATCCTGCAGCGCCCGCAAGGTCCCCCTGCTCAAGAAAGCACATATACATGCCCGTCTGAAGTTTGCCAATGAACATCTGAATGATTCGGAGGAGAACTGGGTGAAAGTGTTGTGGTCAGATGAGACCAAAATGGAGCTCTTTGGCATCAACTCAACTCGCCGTGTTTGGAGGAGGAGGAATGCTGCCTGTGACCCCAAGAACACCATCCCCACCATCAAACATGGAGGTGGAAACATTATGCTTTGGGTGTGTTTTTCTGCTAAGGGGACAGGACAACTTCACCGCATCAAAGGGACAATGGACGGGGCCATGTACCGTCAAATCTTGTGTGAGAACCTCCTTCCCTCAGCCAGGGCATTGAAAATGGGTCGTGGATGGGTATTCCAGCATGACAATGACCCAAAACACACGGCCAAGGCAACAAAGGAGTGGCTCAAGAAGAAGCACATTAAGGTCCTGGAGTGGCCTAGCCAGTCTCCAGACCTTAATCCCATAGGAAATCTGTGGAGGGAGCTAAAGGTTCGAGTTGCCAAACATCAGCCTCGTAACCTTAATGACTTGGAGAAGATCTGCAAAGAGGAGTGGGACAATATCCCTCCTGAGATGTGTGCAAACCTGGTGGCCAACTACAAGAAACGTCTGACCTCTGTGATTGCCAACAAGGATTTTGCCACCAAGTACTAAGTCATGTTTTGCAGAGGGGTCAGATACTTATTTCCCTCATTAAAATGCAAATCAATTTATAACATTTTTGACATGCGTTTTTCTGGATTTTTTTGTTGTTATTCTGTCTCTCACTGTTCAAATAAACCTACCATTAAAATTATAGACTGATCATTTCTTTGTCAGTGGGCAAACGTACAAAATCAGCAGGGGATCAAATACTTTTTTCCCTCACTGTATGTACGCACACACAATAAATTCAACTAAAACTTAAAAAATGATGTCCCACAATCAGTCAACTTCTTCTCCTAAAAATGTATTGTAAATGATTGATTCACATGCCAGCAAGTTACTTCTGATGGTGAAACAGGTCCTGTCCATTCAGTGTGTGTAAAGGCTGACACGCCTCTCCAAGTCACAATGATGGTGAATGAGACAAGGCAGGGGATAACATACTGTCACTGAATAGTAACTATACTGAATACAGGAGACAGTTATTGGTAAATTCACAATTTATTTGCAAAACAAAATGTTTTTTGTTGTCAAAGATGAGGCCGGTCCAGAACCAACCCTTAGCCGCTACCCCCCGGCTAGGTACTCCATGTAGATCTGAAAGGATTGGATAGGTGTGTAAGCAATGTTTTTATTTATTTAACCTTTATTTAACTAGGCAAGTCAGTTAAGAACAAATTCTTATTTACAATGACGGCCTACCCCGGCCAAACCCGGACGACGCTGGGCCAATTGTGCGCCAGCCTATGGGATTCGGCCGAATTGTGATAAAGGCTGGAATTAAACCAGGGTCTGTAGTGACACCTCTAGCACTGAGATGCAGTGCCTTAGACCGCTGTGCCACTCGGGAGCCCAAAATATGATTATAGCGCCACCTTGCCTTTTGTAGGTGTAATTGTCATCATTGCTTATTTGCTTATATGCAACTTGAAAATTATCCAATTGTCGTCTTTCCTCTTTGTCCTCCCCTGGGTCAATGTCCTCTCCTTGATTCTGAGGTATTACTATGGTTGATGTGGCTGATCCCTCTTCTCCTTAAAACCTCTTAGATGTTAAGTCCCCTGTTTAGGGAACCTACGTGGTTCTGGTACTGGTTCCAACCAACCAATTAGCGCTTATAAATTGATCTGTGGACTGTAGATTGAAGTGGCTTGCATTGAGCGATAGCCCTGGTACTCACGGACACAGTAGTATATTTTGTCTGCCTGTGTGACGTAGGATGTAACATCTGAAACCACTTGAAGCTGGGATGTCCCTCCTACCATTTCATTCGCTCTTCCGTCTGTCCATCAACTCTTGTCTGAAACCTACTACACAGCCACTGACAAAGCACATGCCTGCAATCATTACATCATAGCGCAGCAGGAGAGAGTGGATTCATCACTATTGCACATTCAGCGATCGATTTATAGCCATTCATCGAAAACAGTTAATCGATTTTAAACAAAACGCTTTCTGTTTGTCATAGATGGACAATATTAATATGAGATGAAAGGCGAGTTCATAACGAATTCAGGAAGCCAAGCTAGAGCTCTGTGTGACGAGCAGAACATATGCAAATGTTCTCTAACACAAAACATACAAATATGTATTTTACAGTTATAAGTGTTGGTGAACCCATAATTAGGAGAGGAAGTACAAAACCAACGACGCTAGACAGAGAGGAATTTGCTTAATGCAAAAGGCAGTTTATTAAAACAGAGATAGCTGGTACTGTTCAAGCTACATGCATGGACCCAATCAATTGCCTCTTATGGAGACAGTTGAGAAGGATGAATAAACAGAGTTTACAGCATTACTTATACAATGTAACATAAAGGAAGGGGTCCTTCTTCTAGTCCCTTGATTGGTTCCCGAGGCGTAGGAGGCGGGTCTGCTCTGTCCAGAGCAGATGCCCCATTGGTGCACGGCAGAGTCCTCTGCCCTTGGCACCCGACCAGTAGAAGGAAGTGGAGTTTGAGTGTGCGTCCACAGTGAAATGTCTGTGTGTGTCAAAGAACTCGTGAGGCATGAGAATGAGTGTGCGTGCAAATGAAATGTTTGTGTGTGTCCAGGGAACTGGTGAGGAGTAGAGAATGAGTGTGCGTGAAAGTGAAATATTGGTGTGTGTCAAGGGAAAGTGGTGGGGAGTATCTGGTGGTTTATGGCCGGAGAGGGGGTGTTGTCCTATTATCGCATTCCTAGGCCATCTGGTGCTCTGTTCTTTGTTCGCTACTAAAATGTTATGCACAGACAACTAACACAACAGAATCAGACACATGACACAGAACAGTACGCTGTTAGTATCAGACACATGACACACTCCTGTAACAGCATTTATAAGACCATTTTACACAACATATTACTCAGATCAATCTATAACATTTTATATTTACTACGACATAAGGAAGGTGAAATCTTATAGGTAGTGGTTTTATAATTTGATTATACTATATTTAGAAAGTATATAAGTCATTTCAAGCCTTTATTCATCCAGTTTTTTTTTTACAGGAAATATGTCATAAAATATTTCATATTTTCGTCATATTTGTACTGTGTACTTGAGCTTGTGTCGTCAAAAGTTACTACACCTCAACAATTTATAACTATTTTTACCAGAAAGGTGAGATTTTTAACCTTTCTTGGAGCAGTAGTGGTGCGTGGGTAAAATCACTGGGGAAGCCAAGGCAGGAAAAAAATTCCATAATGCAAACCTATGTGTTGTGATAATTGCATTGTTTGCTCTATAACCCGGTAGTTCATATGCCTTGACACCGTGATATATAGACCTAAAGGCCGAGACAATAAGAAGACTCAGTGGCAGAACATATTCAACCACACCTTTGTTTCATCACATAACCGGAGAGCAACCTCTGTCCGGTGGTGTCCACAAAGCATATTGCATGTAACAAACAGTTCCACGACTTCCAAGCAAGTTAAAGTTTCCGACATTTTCAGACTACTAAACAACTATTGATTTAGAACCATGGAGAGTTAGGCTATTGCAAGTCGCAAAGAAAACAGAAGCTGCCTCCACCATTCCAGCACCATTTCAACTTCAACATCAAATCACCTATGCTTAGTCTTTTATTTTTATTTTTTATTTCACCTTTATTTAACCAGGTAAGCCAGTTGAGAACAGGTTCTCATTTACAACTGCGACCTGGCCAAGATAAAGCAAAGTAGTGCAATAAAAACAACACAGAGTTACATATGGGGTAAAAAACATAAAGTCAGAAATACAACAGAAAATATATATACAGTGTGTGCAAATGTAGCAAGTTATGGAGGTAAGGCAATAAATAGGCTATAGTGCAGAATAATTACAATAGTATTAACACTGGAATGCTAGATGTGCAAGAGATTATGTGCAAATAGAGATACTGGGGTGCAAAAGAGCAAAATAAATAACAATATAGGGATGAGGTAGTTGGGTGGGCTAATTTCAGTTGGGTGGGCTAATACATGGGCTGTGTACAGGTGCAGTGATCGGTAAGGTGCTCTGACAACTGATGCTTAAAGTTATTGAGGGAGATAAGAGTCTCCAGCTTCAGAGATTCTAATACAGTCTAATACAGTGACAACTAAAAGACACCAAAAACAATTTAGTCCAATCAACATAAGCTAAATATGATATGGCTGTCCACGGTTATGATTTCTGTGTGTGTTTGTGTGTGCGTGCTTGCAAGTAGAAAAAAACATTTTGACTCAACCTACTTGTAGAGAAACATCAATGCCATCCTCCTCTCTTTCATGTTGCCAATACAGTCTATCACTCTGTCATACAATACATGCTTTTAGTTTTTGTTGTCCTAGGCTACCTGGCTAAAATGCTAGCTCGCTAGCCTAACTTCCTTGCATGGGCAACAATGAGCCAGCTAGTTAACATTAGACTACTACATTTGGCCAGGGGCACAATGTATGAATTTATGGTTGAATCAGAAGTCCAAATCCCTATCTCCATCCATGGCTAATTTAGGAAAATGGCAATTTTAGCTAGCTAGCTAGCTAGCCAGCGGAGGACAACAACACAACAAGATGCAACAATTGAAGTTTTTTCTGTCAATTAAGTTTGGCTTGGTGAACATACAGTGGACATGTGACACTTTTCTTTGGTGCGCCAGGACCATTCAGAGTTGAGCTCGCTCAGTTTAGCTCAATGCTGATTGGCTATTATTTTATACTTTTTTCAAATCAAGGGATGCTAAATGCTCACTGTCTTCCCTTGCATTCAATGCTACGGGCAACAATAATATCATACTCTTTTTGACCAGACAGCATCAGATAGATGGGTTACACATACAGAGACAGAGGGGCGCTGTTTCACTCGCTCTGAGGCTTTCTCCGTTGAGATACATTCAGCCTCTTGCGAATTTAAGGAAAATTATGAAATACAGAGAGACGAAAGATTAATTATTTTTTATCATTTTTTCTTGGTACATTTTTGGAAGAAGCTTGGCTTCCCTTGGCATCCAAGAAAACATGCCACTGTCTTGGAGTATGCAGCATTACTAGTTATTGTTTATGGTCCTCTCATGATAAATAATTACTTTCAGGGATTACATAGATTACATTTTAGGTTACATTTAAGCTTGCGGTTGATGTGGCTGACCCCTCTTCTCCTTGACCTTGTTCTTGTTCTTGTCTTTCTATATCTTCCTCTCTTTCTTCTCCATTCTGAAGTGGTATTCCACTCTGATCCTTTTCATTTTGACCATTTGTATTTGCTGGAGGGGGATAGGTGAGTTTATGGTGAGTTAGCAGGATTCAGACACACAAACAGCTAGTATGAGTAAATGCATGTAACCATAAGGACATGAATATTCCATGGACGTCAGCCTGTGGCAGAGAGTGACTCCCTCTTCAGATGACCGTGTTACATCTAAATTTGGGCAGAAAACCTTGAGATGGGAGACAGCAAAATAGCAGAAACTGAAAGCTGTTCATCAAAGGCCACCAATGTAACCCTCCTCTCTGTCCATCAGGAGGTGGTTGTGTTAAATGTTTCAACAGATTATGAAGTCATCATCATCATAACTTACCTCTCAGCAGGTAACATATCACTGCTGCTATAATCACTGCTGCTACTGCTGCTATTGTTATACCAGTGATTGAACCTGAACTCAGTCCATCTGAAACTGAAGGAGAAAATACAGAGTTGCAGTTTTATTGTTGAATGTGATCATGTGACTTACAAGGGTAAATAGTAAAAGTAAACTTTGTACCATCAGAGAGTTTATCAGGTGTGATCTCCAGGTAGGTGAGGACCAAGTGAGTGTCTCTGGCAGTAGAGAGTTCACAGCTGTAGATTCCCTGGTGGACCACGGTTAGCTTGTGGAGCTGAAGGCTGCCAGAGTCAGACAAACTCTGAACCTGCTCCTTCCACTGGTCGTCAATGTACATCTGAGATGTGCCCTTGGTGTAGGTGGAGGTGAGGATGGTGTCTATCTGGTTGAACCTCCAGGTAAGGTTAAAGGTCTTGAGGTCAGACTGAGAGACACTGCAGGGGATGGACACTTCACCTCTTGGAGAACCCTGGACCGGATCTGAAATTATGTCATGAGAAAGTGCCTTTTTAGCTTGATCTTTGCATACTGTCTCGCATTGTTGTCTTGTTTTTGTAGAGATTATAGCCAGAAAAATTGATTGATGAATTTATTCATTGATTTATAAATTGTTTGATTAATAGGTTGATCAATTGATTACCTTGCTGTTTCAGGGTTGCTGTCCTTTCTACTGTCCCAGAGGTCACGGTACAGATGTTGGTTCGGTCTCTGATAAACTGTTTTGTGCTGGTGATGTCATAGAGGCCCCGGTCATCCACCTTGGTGCTGGTGGAGTTCTGGATGGTTCCAGGGTCAAATGAAAGGTCAGAGGGGGGGTCAGTGGACCAGGTGAGTTTAGGCTCAGGATAGATACCTGTAGAACTGCAGGTGATGATGTCATCTGATAACTGTATGTCCACCAAGCGGACTGGAGCTGCAACAAAGTAGACATTACACATGGAGCAGCCATAAAGTGATCATCACAGACAGACAGACAGACAGACATTCCGTACCCTCCACTGCCATGTTAATGAAGGACTCTTTGTGGTCTTTAATATTGCTGGTGTAACACTTGTATCTGCCCTGGTCCTGGAGTGTGAGTCCTCTCAGCAGTAGTGAAGCGTTTCCTTTGGGGATCTGGTCATTGAACAGGGCTGTTCTCCCTCTGTAACGCTGGCTCTGCTGTTTGAGCTGATCTGTACTGTAGTAGTAGGAGTGGACGGTCAGGTCCTTGTCTTCTGGTTTCAGCCAGAAGATGACTTCATCACTTCCAGGCTGGAAGCTGCAGGCCAGGACACAATCCTCTGAGAACAGACAGGTTACATGGATGTCTGCAAGAGAATAAACACACACGTTAAATGAGCATCTGGACAAGATGGGATTCAAACACAGACTCCTATACTCCCCAATAGTCAGATACCTTGGTAAAGTGAGTAGGCCCTTGGTTTATATCAGAGTATTATTAACCTGTTATTATTGTTAATATTGTTAATATTAACCTGAGTTTAATCTGTCATTGTGGTCCTCCTCTGTCCTTCACCCACCCCCCTCCACACCCACAGCACCTAACTAAAATCACAATCTAAGTAAAGACTCCAGTCAGACCTGAATGACTACACTTCCTTCATGCCTCTAATCATACCACACTCATTCAGCAATCATTTACATTGTTAAACCATCTTAGCCTGTCCTGTCTGTTAAGTTGAATCACTGATCATCCATTAGTTGTTCAAACATAACCACAGAGACACTTTCTTGAGTCCTCATAGTCATTCACTTGATCACATGATGATTAATCTACACTGAACAAAAATATAAATGCAACATGTAAAGTGTTGGTCCCATGTTTCATGAGCTGAAATAAAAGATCCCAGAAATGTTCCATGTGCACAAAAAACGTATTTCTCTAAAATGTTTTGCACAAATTTGTTTACATCCTTGTTCGTGACCATTTCTCCTTTGTCAAGATAATCCATCCACGTGACAGGTGTGGCTTATCAAGAAACGAATTAAACAGCATGATCATTACACAGGTGCATCTTGTGGTGGGGACAATAGAAGGCCACTCTAAATTGTGCAGTTTTGTCACACAACACAATGCCACAGATGTCTCAAGTTTTGAGGGAGCGTGCAATTGGCATGCTGACTGCAGGAATGTCCACCAAAGCGGCATAAGCCGCCTCCAACGTTATTTTAGAGTATTTGGCAGTACGTCCAACCAGCCTCACAACCGCAGACCACGTGTATGATGTATATTTCAGCATGATAATGCACGGCCCCATGTCGCAAGAATCTGTACACATTTCCTGGAAGCTAAAAATGTCCCAGTTCTTCCATGTCATGCATTCTCACCAGACATGTCACCCTTTAATGCTCTGGATCAACGTGTACAATAGCGTGTTCCAGTTCCTGCCAATATCCAGCAACTTCGCACAGACATTGAAGAGGAGTGGGGCAACATTCCACAAGCCACAATCAACAGCCTGATCAAGTCTATGTTAAGGAGATGTGTCGTGCTGCATTAGGCAAAGGGTGGTCACACCAGATACTGACTGGTTTTCTGATCCACCCCCCTACCTTTTTGTTAACGTATCTGTGACCAACAGATGCATATCTGTTTTCCCGGTCATGTTAAATCCATAGATTAGGGCCTAATGAATTGATTTCAATTGACTGATTTCTTTATATGAACTGTAACTCAGTCAAATCTTTGAAATTGTTGCATGTTGTATTTATATTTTTGTTCAGTGCATTCGGAAAGTATTCAGACCCCTCGACTTTTTCCACACTTTGTTACGTTACAGCCTTATTCTAAAATTGATTTTGAGATGTTTTTCAGCAGCAGGGACTGGAAGACTAGTCAGGATCGAGGATGAACGGAGCTAAGGATGAAAACCTCCCCCAGAGTGCTCAGGACCTCAGACTGGGGCGAATGTTCACCTTCCAACAGGACAACAACCCTAAGCACACAGACAAGACAACGCAGGAGTGGCTTCGGGACAAGTCTCTGAATTTCCTTGAGTGGCCCAGCCAGAGCCCGGACTTGAACCTGATCGAACATCTCCGGACAGACCTGAAAATAGCTGTGCAGCAGTAACGCTCCCCATCGAACCTGACAGAGCTTGAGATGATCTGCAGAAAAGAATGGGAGAAACTCCCCAAATACAGGTGTGCCAAGCTTGTAGCATCATACCCAAGAAGAATCAAGGCAAAAGGTGCTTCTACAATGTACTGAGTAAAGGGTAAGAATACTTATGTAAATGTGATATTTCCATTTTTTTTATTTTATAAAATTGAAAACATTTCTAAAAACGTGTTTTTGCTTTGTCATTATGGGGTATTGTTTGTAGATTGATGAAGGGGGGAAAAAAACAATTTAATCCATTTTAGAATAATGTTGTAACGTAACAAAATGTGGAAAAAGTCAAGGGGTCTGAATACTTTCCGAACGCACTGTATGTACTCCTCGAACGAAGGTGTATACAAAGGAGACGATTCTCTGATCTTAGCAGCGCCATTCTTACTCTTTCGCGTCATCGACCTTGCTCGCCTACGTGAATGTTGCAGTGCCACATCAAAAACGCTACAAAAGGTTCAATCTCTGGCTAGCGGCACTTGAATTTGGGGCAGCATTTTGACAATTGGCTGCCGCCCTCCGGCGCCCCTGTTCGGCTGCTACACCGCCGACCGCACCCTAGCCAACAGCTCATGGCGTTGCTGCAGTTCCCGCCCTCACCCCATTCCTGTTCCTCCCGAAATTCACTCCCACTATCTTGGTAGCTATGGTGATGTGTGTGTTTATATGGGATTATCCAATTGTGAAACATTAATAAAAAGGAATCTGCCAGTTAAATGATTGTTTTGTTTATGATGAAGCCGATTAGTGATTAAGGCAATAGCCTAACCTAGCCTGTTAATGTTAGCTAGCTACTACTAGTGGATATAATTTTAGCTAAAAGTAAGCTATATAGATTTGAAACAATTTGCTACCATGTCTAAGAGACAAAAACGATCAGGAAGCGAATATTTAAAAAAACGAATGAGAAAAGAGGCACCAAAGAAATTCGCTGCTGAAATGTATCAGCGTGCAGCAATGTCCATCAGCCCGTGTGGAGAATGACAAGCCTCCGAGGACATTCATTCGCCGAGAACGAGTCCCCGTTCGCTGAATCTAGCAGCGAAGAGCAAACCGGAGGAGTCCGAGCCATGCACTTCCACTGATGATGACAGCTCTCTGGCTGGACAAGAACAGGTGGTTGCACCAGGCCTAGCCACACTCAAAACAATGCCGGCGAAGACCCTACTATCTTGGACCCGGACTCAGATTCGTCGCTCCCCGTCCCCGATGACAGTGGTGGTGCTGCTGCTAAATCCAACTCCCAGACAAAAAACATAAAAGATCCCGGTGAGTAGCCAAAATATATGAATGGATCTTTACGGGATATGTTAGTGCAGGCTGGGCCACATCAGGATAAAGAGGGGAATTTCCCAAGAGATGAGAGGCAACGAAAGTTTTCGGTTGCCCACTACAATAGGAGGATGGCGAACGGGGATTGAGTGGACCATGGCTTGTCTATTCCAAGCAAAACGATGCAGCCTTCCGTTTTTGCTGCAAGCTTTTTTCACAGGAGTGCAAATCTGCGCTGGTCAGGGATGGAACCAGGGACTGGAAGAATCTGTGCCACCTCCTCAGCTCGCATGAGAAGTCGCATGACCACCTAGATAGTTTCCAAAGGTGGAAGGAGCTGGAGATCAGGCTGGTGTCCAAGCAAACTATCGATGCCCAAGCCCAACGGGCTATTGCAGGTCTACTTTTAAGCAGGTCAACATTCACAAGGCCGCAGGGCCAGACGGATTACTAGGACGTGTACTCCGAGCATGTGCTGACCAACTGGCAAGTGTCTTCACTGACATTTTCAACATGTCCCTGACTGAGTCTGTAATACCAACATGTTTCAAGCAGACCACCATAGTCCCCGTGCCCAAGGACTCTAAGATAACCTGCCTAAATGACTACCGACCCGTAGCACTGACGTCTGTAGCCATGAAGTGCTTTGAAAGGCTGGTCATGGCTCACATCAACAGCATTATCCCAGAAACCCTAGACCCACTCCAATTTGCATACCGCCCCAACAGATCCACAGATGATGCAATCTCTATCGCACTCCACACTGCCCTTTCCCACCTGGACAAGAGGAACACCTACGTGAGAATGCTATTCATTGACTACAGCTCAGCATTCAACACCATAGTGCCCTCTAAGCTCATCACTAAGCTAAGGATCCTGGGACTAAACACCTCCCTCTGCAACTGGATCCTGGACTTCCTGACGGGCCGCCCCCAGGTGGTAAGGGTAGGTAACAACACATCTGCCACACTGATCCTCAACACGGGGGCCCCTCAGGGGTGCGTGCTCAGTCCCCTCCTGTACTCTCTGTTCACCCATGACTGCATGGCCAGGCACGACTCCAACACCATCATTAAGTTTGCCGACGACACAACAGTGGTAGGCCTGATCACCGACAACGATGAGACAGCCTATAGGGAGGAGGTCAGAGATCTGGCCGTGTGGTGCCAGGACAACAACCTCTCCCTCAACGTGACCAAGACAAAGGAGATGATTGTGGACTACAGGAAAAAAAAGAGGACTGAGCACGCCCCCATTCTCATCGACGGGGCTGTAGTGGAACAGGTTGAGAGCTTCAAGTTCCTTGGTGTCCACATCACCAACGCACTATCATGGTCCAAACACACCAAGACAGTCGTGAAGAGGGCACGACAAAGCCTATTCCCCCTCAGGAGACTAAAAAGATTTGGCATGGGTCCTCAGATCCTCAAAAAATTCTATAGCTGCACCATCGAGAGCATCCTGACTGGTTGCATCACCGCCTGGTATGGCAACTGCTTGGCCTCCGACCGCAAGGCACTACAGAGGGTAGTGCGTACGGCCCAGTACATCACTGGGGCAAAGCTTCCTGCCATCCAGGACCTCTATACCAGGCGGTGTCAGAGGAAGGCCCTCAAAATTGTCAAAGACTCCAGCCACCCTAGTCATAGACTGTTCTCTCTGCTACCGCACGGCAAGCGGTACCGGAGTGCCAAGTCTAGGTCCAAAAGACTTCTCAACAGCTTCTACCCCCAAGCCATAAGACTCCTGAACAGCTAATCATGGCTACCCGGACTATTTGCACTGCCCCCCCACCCCATCCTTTTTACGCTGCTGCTACTCTGTTAAGTATTTATGCATAGTCACTTTAACTCTACCCACATGTACATATTACCTCAACTACCTCAACTAGCCGGTGCCCCCGCACATTGACTCTGCAACGGTACCCCCCTGTATATATAGCCTCCCTACTGTCACTTTATTTTACTTCTGCTCTTTTTTTTTCTCAACACTTTTTTTGTTGTTGTTTTATTCTTACTTTTTTTGTTTAAAATAAATGCACTGTTGGTTAAGGGATGTAAGTAAGCATTTCACTGTAATGTCTGCACCTGTTGTATTCGGCGCATGTGACCAATAAAATTTGATTTGATTTGATTTGATTTATTGACGGAGAGACTCTCCACTGGCAGCAGGTGATGCAGAGGCTCATAGCCCTGATACGCGTAATGGCCACCCAGAACATTGCGTTACGTGGGACCACCGATAGGCTGAACGAGCCAAATAATAGGAACTTTCTCAAGTTTGTGGAAATGCTGGGTATCTTTGATGGAGTCATGAAGGAGCATATAAGGAGAGTACAGTCCAAAGAAACACATGTGCACTACCTCGGTAAAAGAATCCAGAACGAAATCATTGACATGCTGGCACAAGAGATCCAGCAGACAGTGTGCAGTGATCTAAAAGCAGCCAAATATTTTTCTATAATTTTGGACTGCACACCAGACAAGAGCAAAACAGAGCAGATGACCATGGCGTCGCGTTTTGTTTCAACCGAGGATGATGGGTCAGTGCGCACGAGAGAGCACTTCCTGGAGTTTAGTGAACTGCTTGACACAATGGGTGCGGGCATGACTGAGTTGCTCATCTCAAAACTACAGAAACATGGCATCGCCATCATGGACATGAGAGGGCAGGGGTATGACAACGGGGCGAATATGCGAGGGAGGCACAGCGGAGTTCAAAAGAGAGTGCAGGATGTCAATCCGAGGGCATTTTTTTGTGCCATGCAGCGTGCACTCGTTGAACCTGGTTCTCTCTGATGCAGCATCGTGTTGATTGGAGGCGGCTGAGTTTTTTAACACCATCCAAGAGATTTATACATTTATACAAATGTTGGAGACAAACAGTATTGCCGCCAAGATGAACAACTTTGGCTTCATGTGCGCAGTGGTCGTTTGGCATGACATCTTGTTCGAAGGGAACATCACCAGTAAGAGTTTGCAGGCGGTGAGTTTTAACATTTCACTAGCGGTGGCTCAACTGAACTCAACCAGGGTATTACTCCAAGACTACCGCTCCAATGCAGCTTTCGCTGGCGCTTTAGCAAGCGCAAAATAGTTGGCAGGGGAGATGGGTATTGAGCCCTGTTTCCCAGTGCAGCCCACACTCCGTCCCAGGAAGAAGAGGAGTCTGTTTGGCTATGAGGGTAAGGATGAGCCTGTGACTGACCCTCAGCAGAAATTCAAAGTACTGTAATGACCCGGCTGGGTCATAAAGGAAGAAGAGACGGACACCAGGTGTGCAGGGCAGAACACAGGTTTATTCCTAAACTGGACTATTGTTCAGGCCACAGCCCACGCCGCTAAATTCCGAACGTACACATATACACAATGTCAAGTTAAGTGGCAGACTCATAGGAGCAGATCAGGATCCTGAATAGAAAGAGAGAGAGATGAGACAATAACCCCTATTTATGCTTTTCAAAACCCCGCGGGATTACACATCATAGAAAATACAGAGCTGCAGTTTTATTGTTGAATGTGATCATGTGACTTACAGTGAGGGTAAATAGTAAAAGTAAACTTTGTACCATCAGATGGTTTATCAGGTGTGATCTCCAGGTAGGTGAGGACCAGGTGTGTGTCTCTGGCAGTAGAGAGTTCACAGCTGTAGATTCCCTGGTGGACCACGGTTAGCTTGTGGAGCTGAAGGCTGCCAGAGTCAGACAAACTCTGAACCTGCTCCTTCCACTGGTCGTTAACGTACATCTGAGATGTGCCCTTGGTGTAGGTGGAGGTGAGGATGGTGTCTATCTGGTTGAACCTCCAGGTGAGGTTAAAGGTCAGGAGGTCAGACTGAGAGACACTGCAGGGGATGGACACTTCACCTCTTGGAGAACCCTGGACCGGATCTGAAATTATGTCATGAGAAATTGCCTTTTTCGCTTGATCTTTGCATACTGTCTCACATTGTTGTGTTATTTTTGTAGAGTTTATAGCCAGAAAAATGTATTGATTGATTTATAAATTGTTTGATTAATAGGTCCATCAATTGATTACCTTGCTGTTTCAGGGTTGCTGTCCTTTCTACTGTCCCAGAGGTCACGGTACAGATGTTGGTTCGGCTTCTGATAAACTGTTTTGTGCTGGTGATGTCATAGAGGCCCCCGTCATCCAACTTAATGTTGGTATAGTTCTGTATGGTTCCAGGCTCAAATGAAAGGTCAGAGGGGGGGTCAATGGACCAGGTGAGTTTAGGCTCAGGGTAGATATCTGTGGAACTGCAGGTGAGGATGTCATCTGATAACTGTATGTCCACCAAGCGGACTGGAGCTGCAACAAAGTAGACATTACACATGGAGCAGCCATAAAGTGATCATCACAGACAGACAGACAGACAGACATTCCGTACCCTCCACTGCCATGTTAATGAAGGACTCCTTGTTGCCTTTAATAGTGCTGGTGTAACACTTGTATCTGCCCTGGTCCTGGAGTGTGAGTCCTCTCAGCAGTAGTGAAGCGTTTCCTTTGGGGATCTGGTCATTGAACAGGGCTGTTCTCCCTCTGTAACGCTGGCTCTGCAGCTTGAGCTGATCTGTACTGTAGTAGTAGGAGTGGACGGTCAGGTCCTTGTCTTCTGGTTTCAGCCAGTGGATGACTTCCTCACTGCCAGGCTGGAAGCTGCAGGCCAGGACACAATCCTCTGAGAACAGACAGGTTACATGGATGTCTGCAAGAGAATAAACACACACGTTAACTGAGCATCTGGACAAGATGGGATTCAAACACAGACTCCTATACTCCCCAATAGTCAGATATCTTGGTAAAGTGTGTAGGCCCTTGGTTTATATCAGAGTGTTATTAACCTGTTATTAACCTGTTATTATTGTTAATATTGTTAATATTAACCTGAGTTTAATCTGTCATTGTGGTCCTCCTCTGTCCTTCACCCACCCCCAGTGGCGGCTCCTGAAAAAATTCTCAGGAGGGGCAATTTTTCTGATGATTTAGGTGACCTACACACATTTTAAAAAAGATATGTCCAGCAACAACATGAAGACAGGGGCAGCATTTAAGTCAATACCAGAAGCATTTATTGACTGATCTGGGGAGATGGATTCCAGTTTCTGTGACAGATTATAAATAATCTCTGATGCCTTTGTTATATTAGCTTTTGGTTGAATGTACTGTCGTAGTAAATATATAATGTTATAGCTTGGTCTGACTAAAATCTTGTGCATGACCCATTTTGTGTTCAGTTCTTCCAACTCACGAGTTCTTGCTCTGAGGACACACACACACACACGCACACACACACACACACACACATCATCACTGATAACACACACACACACACACACACACACATCATCACTGTTAAACACACACACACACACACACACAAAAATCCCCTCTCTTTAGGCTGAACATTTGAAGACAGAGAACCCGACTCAGAGCCAATGCAACAGTGGAGGGGACCTCGCCCAACTCATCAGGACCAATCAGAAGATCAGAACTACTAGATTCAATTCAACCTACATCATTTATTGTATAAAATGTCTGCACACAATGTTTTCGGGGCTCTCTTCTCCCTAAGAGTTTGACGAACGAGTCCGTGCACGCGATTCCAGATATCTTTACCTCTGAATAAACTGCCTTTATTATACCATATCCACCCTGTCCAAAGTCTCTACTTGGTCTCAGTTCTCCAGTAAACTTGTGATTATTGTCATAGTAAAAATAATTTGTTATAGATTGGTCTGACTAAAAATGTTCTGTAAGACCCATTTGGAGCCTGTTTTCAATAAATGCTGTGCCAGGTCAGAGAGCAAAAGGTCAGAGAACAAAAGGACAGAGAAAACCTTATCTTATCACCAAATGGCCTAGGAATGTGATAACAGACAACACCCCCACCTCCGGCCATAAACAACAGATACTCCTCAGGAGTTCTCTGGACACAAACAGACATCTCAATGTGGACGCACACTCATTCTCAACTCCCCTCTACTGGTCGGGTGCCAAGGGCAGCCCTGCCGTGCACCAATGGGGCTTCTGCTATGGACAGAGCAGACCCGCCTCCTACGCCTCGGGAACCAATCAAGGGACTAGAAGAAGGACCCCTTTTCTTTATGTTGCATTGTATAAAGTAATGCTAAAAACTCTGTTTTTGATCCCTTCTCAACTGTTCTCCATAAGAGGCAATTGAATGGGTCCATGCATGTAGCTTGAGCAGATACCAGCTATCTCTGTGTTTAATAAACTGCCTTTTTGCTTAAACATATTCCTCTCCGTTTAGCGTCGTTGGTATTGTACTTCCTCTCCTTATGATTACACCAACATTATCAACAGTACACAACGGTAACAAACTATTGGGGGAACTCACGGGGCAGATAGTAAGGTCGCAAATCGCAATGACACAGAAAGCAGTTCAATGTCGGGGTACAGTCGCTCTCTTACCAGGATCGCGGTCCGCTCTGACCAGGGTGAAGCCTGTCTCCCAGCTGTATTGGATTCCGCTGCCAGCAGCGTTTTCATTATTTAGTCCGTTCGTAGCGGGTATGTACACGATCAACAAGATCAGTCCAAAACCGAAGATCAGTCCAAAGCAGAATGTTTGCAGAATGTTTGTAAACTAAGTCTACAAATTAAAAACATAAAATAACGCCACACTGCAGGTCGCAACATAGACGCTGTTAGCCGCCATTGTCTTAGTTACGTTCAACGTTACGTCACGTATGACGAAAGCGCGTAAGTGCATGCCCACAGACACCCATAGAGAATGTATTGAAAGCTTTGAAATGTGAAAAAAATAGATTTTACATGACAGGCTATGAGAGACTTCTGGGCGATTTTCAACCTGACTGAAATCGCCCAAAAAACGGGCGGGGCCATTTGAAGCACGACTTTAGCCTGATTTGACATTTAGTGGCTGGCAGATCAGACGTGAACACTGATAACTGCTGTTGCCGTGATATAATTGATTAGAAAAAAAATCCCTTCCTTTTCCCGTTTGGCAGTGCGTCGCCCATATCGCCCTATTGAACAAGCCGTCCCTGCCCACCCCCCTCCTCACCCACAGCACCTAACTAAAATCCCAATCTAAGTAAAGACTCCAGTCAGACCTGAATGACTACACTTCCTTCATGCCTCTAATCATACCACACTCATTCAGCAATCATTTACATTGTTAAACCATCTTAGCCTGTCCTCTCTGTTAAGTTGAATCACTGATCATCCATTAGTTGTTCAAACATAACCACAGAGACACTTTCTTGAGTCCTCATAGTCATTCACTTGATCACATGATGATTAATCTACACTGAACAAAAATATAAATGCAACATGTAAAGTGTTGGTCCCATGTTTCATGAGCTGAAATAAAAGATCCCAGAAATGTTCCATGTGCACAAAAAACGTATTTCTCTAAAATGTTTTGCACAAATTTGTTTACATCCTTGTTCGTGACCATTTCTCCTTTGTCAAGATAATCCATCCACGTGACAGGTGTGGCTTATCAAGAAACGAATTAAACAGCATGATCATTACACAGGTGCATCTTGTGGTGGGGACAATAAAAGACCACTCTAAATTGTGCAGTTTTGTCACACAACACAATGCCACAGATGTCTCAAGTTTTGAGGGAGCGTGCAATTGGCATGCTGACTGCAGGAATGTCCACCAAAGCGGCATAAGCCGCCTCCAACGTTGTTTTAGAGTATTTGGCAGTACGTCCAACCAGCCTCACAACCGCAGACCACGTGTATGATGTATGTTTCAGCATGATAATGCACGGCCCCATGTCGCAAGAATCTGATCACATTTCCTGGAAGCTAAAAATGTCCCAGGTCCTCCATGGCATGCATTCTCACCAGACATGTCACCCTTTAATGCTCTGGATCAACGTGTACAATAGCGTGTTCCAGTTCCTGCCAATATCCAGCAACTTCGCACAGACATTGAAGAGGAGTGGGGCAACATTCCACAAGCCACAATCAACAGCCTGATCAAGTCTATGTTAAGCAGATGTGTCGTGCTGCATTAGGCAAAGAGTGGTCACACCAGATACTGACTGGTTTTCTGATCCACCCCCCTACCTTTTTGTTAACGTATCTGTGACCAACAGATGCATATCTGTTTTCCCGGTCATGTTAAATCCATAGATTAGGGCCTAATGAATTGATTTCAATTGACTGATTTCTTTATATGAACTGTAACTCAGTCAAATCTTTGAAATTGTTGCATGTTGTATTTATATTTTTGTTCAGTGCATTCGGAAAGTATTCAGACCCCTCGACTTTTTCCACATTTTGTTACGTTACAGCCTTATTCTAAAATTGATTTTGAGATGTTTTTCAGCAGCAGGGACTGGAAGACTAGTCAGGATTGAGGATGAACGGAGCTAAGTACAGAGAGATCCTTGATGAAAACCTCCCCCAGAGTGCTCAGGACCTCAGACTGGGGCGAATGTTCACCTTCCTTCCAACAGGACAACAACCCTAAGCACACAGCCAAGACAACGCAGGAGTGGCTTCGGGACAAGTCTCTGAATGTCCTTGAGTGGCCCAGCCAGAGCCCGGACTTGAACCTGATCGAACATCTCCGGACAGACCTGAAAATAGCTGTGCAGCAGTAACGCTCCCATCCAACCGGACAGAGCTTGAGATGATCTGCAGAGAAGAATGGGAGAAACTCCCCAAATACATATGTGCCAAGCTTGTAGCATCATACCCAAGAAGAATCAAGGCAAAAGGTGCTTCTACAATGTACTGAGTAAAGGGTAAGAATACTTATGTAAATGTGATATTTCCATTTTTTTTTTTTATAAAAACGTGTTTTTGCTTGGTCATTATGGGGTATTGTTTGTAGATTGATGAAGGGGGAAAAAAACAATTTAATCCATTTTAGAATAATGTTGTAACGTAACAAAATGTGGAAAAAGTCAAGGGGTCTGAATACTTTCCGAACGCACTGTATGTACTCCTCGAACGAAGGTGTATACAAAGGAGACGATTCTCTGATCTTAGCAGCGCCATTCTTACTCTTTTGCGTCATCGACCTTGCTCGCCTACGTGAATGTTGCAGTGCCACATCAAAAACGCTACAAAAGGTTCAATCTCTGGCTAGCGGCACTTGAATTTGGGGCAGCATTTTGACAATTGGCTGCCGCCCTCCGGCGCCCCTGTTCGGCTGCTACACCGCCGACCGCACCCTAGCCACCAGCTCATGGCGTTGCTGCAGTTCCCGCCCTCACCCCATTCCTGTTCCTCCCGAAATTCACTCCCACTATCTTGGTAGCTATGGTGATGTGTGTGTTTATATGGGATTATCCAATTGTGAAACATTAATAAAAAGGAATCTGCCAGTTAAATGATTGTTTTGTTTATGATGAAGCCGATTAGTGATTAAGGCAATAGCCTAACCTAGCCTGTTGATGTTAGCTAGCTACTACTAGTGGATATAATTTTAGCTAAAAGTAAGCTATATAGATTTGAAACAATTTGCTACCATGTCTAAGAGACAAAAACGATCAGGAAGCGAATATTTAAAAAAACGAATGAGAAAAGAGGCACCAAAGAAATTCGCTGCTGAAATGTATCAGCGTGCAGCAATGTCCATCAGCCCGTGTGGAGAATGACAAGCCTCCGAGGACATTCATTCGCTGAGAACGAGTCCCCGTTCGCTGAATCTAGCAGCGAAGAGCAAACCGGAGGAGTCCGAGCCATGCACTTCCACTGATGATGACAGCTCTCTGGCTGGACAAGAACAGGTGGTTGCACCAGGCCTAGCCACACTCAAAACAATGCCGGCGAAGACCCTACTATCTTGGACCCGGACTCAGATTCGTCGCTCCCCGTCCCCGATGACAGTGGTGGTGCTGCTGCTAAATCCAACTCCCAGACAAAAAACATAAAAGATCCCGGTGAGTAGCCAAAATATATGAATGGATCTTTACGGGATATGTTAGTGCAGGCTGGGCCACATCAGGATAAAGAGGGGAATTTCCCAAGAGATGATGGGCAACGAAAGTTTTCGGTTGCCCACTACAATAGGAGGATGGCGAACGGGGATTGAGTGGAGAGACCATGGCTTGTCTATTCCAAGCAAAACGATGCAGCCTTCTGTTTTTGCTGCAAGCTTTTTTCACAGGAGTGCAAATCTGCGCTGGTCAGGGATGGAACCAGGGACTGGAAGAATCTGTGCCACCTCCTCAGCTCGCATGAGAAGTCGCATGACCACCTAGATAGTTTCCAAAGGTGGAAGGAGCTGGAGATCAGGCTGGTGTCCAAGCAAACTATCGATGCCCAAGCCCAACGGGCTATTGACGGAGAGACTCTCCACTGGCAGCAGGTGATGCAGAGGCTCATAGCCCTGATACGCGTAATGGCCACCCAGAACATTGCGTTACGTGGGACCACCGATAGGCTGAACGAGCCAAATAATAGGAACTTTCTCAAGTTTGTGGAAATGCTGGGTATCTTTGATGGAGTCATGAAGGAGCATGTAAGGAGAGTACAGTCCAAAGAAACACATGTGCACTACCTCGGTAAAATAATCCAGAACGAAATCATTGACATGCTGGCACAAGAGATCCAGCAGACAGTGTGCAGTGATCTAAAAGCAGCCAAATATTTTTCTATAATTTTGGACTGCACACCAGACAAGAGCAAAACAGAGCAGATGACCATGGCGGCGCGTTTTGTTTCAACCGAGGATGATGGGTCAGTGCGCACGAGAGAGCACTTCCTGGAGTTTAGTGAACTGCTTGACGCAATGGGTGCAGGCATGACCGAGTTGCTCATCTCAAAACTACAGAAACATGGCATCGCCATCATGGACATGAGAGGGCAGGGGTATGACAACGGGGCGAATATGCGAGGGAGGCACAGCGGAGTTCAAAAGACCAGGCACCGGTGACCCAGGCACGGGCTGTGCCGGACTGACGACGCGCACCGCAGGCTTGGTGCGGGGAGCAGGAACGGGCCGGACCGGGCTGACGACGCGCACCACAGGCTTGGTGCGGGGAGCAGGGACGGGCCAGACCAGGCTGACGACGCGCACCCCTGGCTTGGTGCGGGGAGCAGGAACGGGCCGGACCGGGCTGACGATGCGCACCACAGGCTTGGTGCGGAGAGCAGGAATGGGCCGGACCGGGCTGACGACGCGCACCCCTGGCTTGGTGCGGGGAGCAGGAACGGGCCGGACCGGGCTGGTGCCGCACACCATAGGCAGGAACAGGTCGGGCCGGGCTGGCGACGCGCACCCCTGGCTTGGTGCGGGGAGCAGGAACAGGCCGGGCCGGGCTTGCGACGCACACCATTGGCTTGGTGCGGGGAGCAGGAACAGGCCGGGCCGGGCTGGCGACGCGCACCATTGGCCTGGTGCGAGAGGCAGGAACAGGCCGGACCGGGCTGGCGACGCGCATCACAGGCTTCGTGCGAGGGACAGGAACAGGCCGGACCGCACTGGGAACACACACCACTGGCCTTACCCGGGGCTCAGGAACGGGCCGGACCGGACTGGCAACACACCTCAGTACCTCTCGCCGTGCCTCTACATTTTCCTTCCCTCTACTCGCCAATGGCTCCCGTAACCCAGTGGTCTTCTCTCCTCGTCCACTAACTCGCCCCTTATCTGCCTCCAGCAGCCCCGTCGTCCACGGTGTGAGCCCCCCCCTAAAAATGTATTGGGCTTGTCTCTCCCCCGTGGATATGGCCTCCATGGCTCTCGCCAGACTCTCCATCCTCTGCTCCCAAGTTCAACCTCTCTCCTCCTCACGCTGCTTGACCCAGTCGAGGTGGGATCTTCTGTCACGATCGTCAAACACAGTGGACCAAGGCGCAGCGTGATATGCGAACATACTTTTATTTATATTCACCCACACGAACAAAACAACAAAACGATACGTGAAGTCCTTGGTTTACAACACAAAACCAACACGGAACACGATCCCACAAAACACTGTGGAAAACAGGCTGCCTAAGTATGGTTCCCAATCAGAGACAACAAGCAACAGCTGACACTCGTTGCCTCTGATTGAGAACCACCCCGGCCAACACAGAAACACATGAGCTAGATAAAGAACCTAGAACACAAACACATAGAAACTACACACCCTGGCTCAACATAACAGAGTCCCAGAGCCAGGGCGTGACACGTATAAATTACAGTTGTATCAATGCATTGGTTGTGAACAGTGTAATCTCGTTCCCAGACAATTCCGCCCAAATGTGCAAAGGTTCTGCTGGACCAACATGTCAAACTTGGCCTTCGTTAGCAAATAGAAATACCGGGAGAAACTCCTGACGAATAGGCATTGGTATAATAGGCTTAATCTACCAACCAATCATCTCTCACAACCTCTTGCCCCTAACCGTCCACCGTATGTGTCTTCCATATGTGTCTTGCCTCGCAGTCGTGTGATTCGCTGAAATTGAATGATGACAAATACTTTACTCAGTAGGTCACTCCCATAGACCCTACCTGGGAGTCGGACCCTACCTGGGAGTCGGACCCTACCTGGGAGTCGGACCCTACCTGGGAGTCAGACCCTACCTGGGAGTTCTCAACTCATTGTACTGGATATGTATTCTTTCCATCTTGCACTCACTCACTCACTCACTCACTCACTCACTCACTCACTCACTCACTCACTCACTCACTCACTCACTCACTCACTCACTCACTCAATCACAGTGACAAGCGCTTTGAAAGTAATCTTTGTTGTACCTCAGCACAACCATAACTGATGTTGGTTTAGGTAGAGAAGCACTTATTTCAGTAGATGTTTATTGTAAATGTTTAACTGTTATTGATCTTTGGTTTCAGGTGAAACTCTGACCAGTGGACCCTGGATGGTCAGCATGGAAGGCCAAGTCATAAGTGAGGGGACACAGCCCACTTTCCTGTCTGGCCTGGCAGCATTGTTCACATGCTACTACGTTTTCAACATTTCATACCAAGAAGAGGCTGCTTGCACGCTGGAATTTATTCAAAGTTAAGTGTGTGTCTCACTCACTCACACTCTTCACTCACACACCACACACTCAAATGCTGTTTGTTTTATTGTTATGGTTTACAGTCTTCTAAATATTGTATTGTCTTTGTTTCAATGTTGTTATTCAGCATAAATCCACAGAAAGGTACAGTACAAAGCAGTGGAGGCTGCTGAGGGGAGGATGGCTCCTAATAATGGCTGGAATGGAGTATAATGGCTGGAATACAACGGTTTGAAACATGTGTTTGATACCATTCCATTCATTCCATAGGTCAATTTTATGAAAATCCACTAGTACAAAGGCCAGCAAGGGGAAGGTTTCCAAGAAGACTGGGAGATTGGTCCAGAATAAACCAGTCTCTGTGAACCCTCATGTCTCCACTCTTCTTCAGAAGTTGAGAGACTTTGAGTGGAACCTTTAGTTCAGTGAGTGGTCACAGTTTTGTCAGTTGTGTTTATTGTTTTTGTTGCAAGCCTGTAGGAGCATACTGCTCACGTTGGCCAAGGGGTAAACAGCCTGCTGCAGGCTAAGAAGGCTGGCTGGAAAAAGCTACAGAAAGTTGAGGATGAAAAACCAGATTAAGTTTAGTCATTTCTCTTGCCTCTTACAAGGGCTCAAGTTCAGACTGTGTTTGTCTCTCACTTTTCTCTTATCACACAAGCAATACAAGCAGCCCGTTCTAGCAATCAAGTTTAAATAAGATAGTATTTGTAAGGCAAAGAAGACATGTCTGTCTATAATCTGGATATACTTGTATTTTTCAAGAAATTGTTCATGATCCCTGATCATGCCAGTTGTCTCGTGTTAAGAGGCATTATTTTGTTCCTATCTTGACTAATTGATTACACCAGAGAGATTTGAGCCATTAGCTGCTTGGATAGTTGATTGCAATGTTTTGTTTTACACATTTACAAACATGCAAACTATATTTTTACAACTGCATTCCTCCCTGAAGCTTTTGACCATGTTAGATTTCAGCTAAATTGTTTCATTGTCATCTAATTATTATTGGAATGACTCTATTGGTTTAATGACATCATTATGACCTCTGTTTTGAATAGTTCTAGTCATTTTTAAACTTTATCACAGGAAGTAAACTAGTCAGAGAACCAATTGATTGCTTTTGCCTAATGTAGGCAATAGAGACGGCTTGTGGATTCAATGCAGAAAAGTGTGCATTTTAGATGAGATGGTTTAGTTTGCTATACAAGGTGACCCTCAACTCAGTGTTTTTGAGTAAGATGAGGCCATACAGCTTCAAACGTTTCAGCATAGAGCCTTCTTCAGTGAATGATGTTAACGTGCATTAAGGTTAGGCAAGAACATTGACAAGGTTAGGGTTATTTTTAGTTTAGTTTTCTTTTAAAAAGTTGAATTGGGGGCTGGCGCTTACGGCCCGTTTACCCCAATCTACCTCTAAGTGGGCATTTAATTGTCACTGGGATAGCGGAGACATATTGCACTACAGTTTGTTATTGTACATGTAGTACATTAAAGTGGAAACCTGCCGTTGCTGTTCAATTAAACTGAACTTAACTGTACTTAAGTTTCTTGTCTTCTATTCTATTGCTGAATACAAACTTGTTTCATTTGAATGGTTACAGCAATTGACATATATATTATGTATTTTACTCAACTTACAACATGTTATTGGATTCTCATTTTCAACACTGTAATAGCAATTTCCATGAATTTACTGGAAATTAAGTTGCCAATTAGGTGCTGGAACAAAATGTATATTTACAGTTGGGTACTGGAATCTGATTTACAGTACCATGATAGATATTTACAATAAGGGAAGGGGAAAAGGGAAAGGAAATTACAGTAATTTCCTGGCAATTACGTTTCTAATAAAGTACTGTAATGGTGATTTACAGTAAGTTACTGTTGTTCATTTACAGTACTGTAAATATATATTATAGTAAGTTACTGGTGCCTCATTTAGAGTAATTTACTGGCAATTAAGTTGCAAGTAAAATGCTGTAAATTCACAGTACTTTGTTGGCAACTTAATTGCCAGTCATTTACTGTATAATTTACAGTACATTTCTTCCAGTGTAATTACACTATTGCCACCAGCCAGCAGCCTAAAAATGGCAGCATTGAGACACCATGTAGGCCCTATAGCTTCGTGAAATGTTAGGCTTAGCCTGTGAAAGTGACGACCAAATAGCCTACCAATAAACATTTATCCACTAGCTAAAGCAAAGCCATGTCCTGGCACCTTTAGAAAGCCTATCATCGATTCGATAGGCATGCAGCCGCATAGACATGTTGCAATTTCAGCACTATGGACAGCGACCTGTAGTTTACTTGGTTGGGCCCTGAGAAACTGTTACACCAGTGGCTAGCGATCATTTTGGAATTTAGTTTTTTGAGACAGACAGAGACAGAGACAGACCCGAGACAGAAAGAAGGTAAAGACAGGTCAACTAAGACCGACTGTAATGATGGTTGTTGCTCACCTCCCCCATCTGTGGGTGTGGCAGTCCATAGCAGAATCACTACCAACACCAGATCCCTTAATGTATTGAAAACCTGAACTCTGGCCATCTCCACGGAGACCAGACACCAGGGTTATCGTCGTGGATACAAACTCCTCCCTATCTTATTGCATTGTGCAGAATATAGTACGAGCATACAGCACGCAACGCTGCTTGTCGAATCCGCATCCAGGATCCAAACAACAGTTTTTTAAGGTGTAATACACATGAATGCCAGTAGATGGGGACCTAGTCCCACTAACACGTACTTACGCAAGGTGTGTGTGTGAATCCTTGTCTGCTGGCCCTCCTAACTCAGACCATTACCAATTCCTATAGAACTCTGATACACTTCCTGCCCAGTCATCTCCATTGGATCTATCTTAGACGCTGGGACGTCACACCCACAATGGATGTCTTCTTTGGGGAGTTTGGTCCAGCGGTGTGTGAATGGCCCCGTACTGTAACTGTCCTCCATGTTCTGTCATTGCATCACCCTCTGCTACTTGTGTGCTTCTGTCTTCCTCCCCTCCTTTATTCAGAGGCTGGTTGACTTCCTTACATTCATTAACATTAAACATGGTGTTAT
The DNA here is from genome assembly GCF_964263955.1 of Coregonus lavaretus. Classification (NCBI taxonomy): domain Eukaryota; kingdom Metazoa; phylum Chordata; class Actinopteri; order Salmoniformes; family Salmonidae; genus Coregonus; species Coregonus lavaretus. Next base: position 2,884,038 of record NC_139989.1, on the reverse strand, counting down.
ATATCACCTATTGGTTTAGTGCTGGAGGAAAACACACATTACATCTGATACACACACACACACACACACACACACACACACACACACACACACACACACACACACACACACACACACACACACACACACACACACACACACACACACACACACACACACACACACACATACTACACCCAATCCTACTGTATAAAAGCCATTCTACAGCCAGTCAAAACCACTTGTTGTGTTTCCAATGAGGCTCACTCACTCTGGGTTTGACGGCCTGGGTTCAATATGTGTGACGATCAGTTAGCTAACTAGACTGTTTACTTTTCCCTAGATTGTGTGTTATTTTGTGTGCTTGCTAAAGACAATTTGGACTAACTTGATTGTTTCTGACATATGTTCATATTTACTTGTGTGCTTTTATTTACAACTGACACACTGTTGTTTTTGTAAAGAAGAAGAGATGTGCTTGTATATGTGTTCAGTGTGAACTCCAAGCACAGATAGGACAAATGGAAATTCATTTGCTTAGGTGTTAATCATGCAAACACATTCATTTTTTATTGTGGTGTGGTGTCATTCAGATTCAAACCTATGATCTTCTGCTCTGGAATTAGTTCACTGAGCCTCCAGGATGGAGCTACCATGCCATATTTCTATTAACTCATACAAAGCTGTACATTTTTGTCTATTCAAACAAACCATATTTCAATGGAAACAAGCAATCATTAAGATCAGGTGAGGCCAATTAGTGGGCGCAGCCTACATACCTGATCACATTTAACAAGATAGAGGATAGAGAGAGTTTTGTTGATGCGGAGAACGGAATGTATATGTTTTTAAATAACATTCTGAGAACGTTCTTTGAACGTTACTAATGTTTTGTGTTTTTGATGGAAAGTTTTCTTATTGTTAATTCTGAGGCTTTACTATGGTTAATGTGGCTGACCACACCAGAGAGACTTCTAGAATGGCCTTTTTGTCTTAATCAGGAACAATGTCCTCTCCTTCTGTCTGAGGCTTTACTATGGTTAATGTGGCTGACCCCTCTTCTCCTTGACCTTGTTCTTGTTGTTGTCTTTCTATGGCTTCCTATCATTCTTCTCCATTCTGAAGTGGTATTCCACTCTGATCCTTTTCATTTTGACCATTTGTATTTGCTGGAGGGAGATAGGTGAGTTTATGGTGAGTTAGCAGGATTCAGACACACAAACAGTTAGTATGAGTAAATGCATGTAACCATAAGGACATGAATATTCCATGGACGTCAACCTGTGGCAGAGAGTGACTCCCTCTTCAGATGACCGTGTTACATCTAAATTTAGGCAGAAAACCTTGAGATGGGAGACAGCAAAATAGCAGAAACTGAAAGCTGTTCATCAAAAGCCACCAATGTAACCCTCCTCTCTGTCCATCAGGAGGTGGTTGTGTTAAATGTTTCAACAGATTATGAAGTCATCATCATCATAACTTACCTCTCAGCAGGTAACATATCACTGCTGCTATAATCACTGCTGCTACTGCTGCTATTGTTATACCAGTGATTGAACCTGGACTCAGTCCATCTGAAACGGAAGGAGAAAATACAGAGTTGCAGTTTTATTGTTGAATGTGATCCTGTGACTTACAGTGAGGGTAAATAGTAAAAGTAAACTTTGTACCATCAGATGGTTTATCAGGTGTGATCTCCAGGTAGGTGAGGACCAGGTGTGTGTCTCTGGCAGTAGAGAGTTCACAGCTGTAGATTCCCTGGTGGACCACGGTTAGCTTGTGGAGCTGAAGGCTGCCAGAGTCAGACAAACTCTGAACCTCCTCCTTTTCGCTTGATCTTTGCATACTGTCTCACATTGTTGTGTTATTTTTGTAGAGTTTATAGCCAGAAAAATTGATTGATTGATTTATAAATTGTTTGATTAATAGGTTGATCAATTGATTACCTTGCTGTTTCAGGGTTGCTGTCCTTTCTACTGTCCCAAAGGTCACGGTACAGATGTTGGTTCGGTTTCTGATAAACTGTTTTGTGCTGGTGATGTCATAGAGGCCCCCGTCATCTACCTTGGTGCTGGTGGAGTTCTGGATGGTTCCAGGCTCAAATGAAAGGTCAGAGGGGGGGTCAATGGACCAGGTGAGTTTAGACTCAGGGTAGATACCTGTAGAACTGCAGGTGATGATGTCATCTGATAACTGTATGTCCACCAAGCGGACTGGAGCTGCAACAAAGTAGACATTACACATGGAGCAGCCATAAAGTGATCATCACAGACAGACAGACATTCCGTACCCTCCACTGCCATGTTAATGAAGGACTCCTTGTTGTCTTTAATAGTGCTGGTGTAACACTTGCATCTGCCCTGGTCCTGGAGTGTGAGTCCTCTCAGCAGTAGTGAAGCGTTTCCATTGGGGATCTGGTCATTGAACAGGGCTGTTCTCCCTCTGTAACGCTGGCTCTGCAGCTTGAGCTGATCTGTACTGTAGTAGTAGGAGTGGACGGTCAGGTCCTTGTCTTCTGGTTTCAGCCAGTGGATGACTTCATCACTTCCAGGCTGGAAGCTGCAGGCCAGGACACAATCCTCTGAGAACAGACAGGTTACATGGATGTCTGCAAGAGAATAAACACACACGTTAAATGAACATCTGGACAAGATGGGATTCAAACACAGACTCCTATACTCCCCAATAGTCAGATACCTTGGTAAAGTGAGTAGGCCCTTGGTTTATATCAGAGTGTTATTAACCTGTTATTAACCTGTTATTATTGTTAATATTGTTAATATTAACCTGAGTTTAATCTGTCATTGTGGTCCTCCTCTGTCCTTCACCCACCCCCCTCCTCACCCACAGCACCTAACTAAAATCCCAATCTAAGTAAAGACTCCAGTCAGACCTGAATGACTACACTTCCTTCATGCCTCTAATCATACCACACTCATTCAGCAATCATTTACATTGTTAAACCATCTTAGCCTGTCCTCTCTGTTAAGTTGAATCACTGATCATCCATTAGTTGTTCAAACATAACCACAGAGACACTTTCTTGAGTCCTCATAGTCATTCACTTGATCACATGATGATTAATCTACACTGAACAAAAATATAAATGCAACATGTAAAGTGTTGGTCCCATGTTTCATGAGCTGAAATAAAAGATCCCAGAAATGTTCCATGTGCACAAAAAACGTATTTCTCTAAAATGTTTTGCACAAATTTGTTTACATCCTTGTTCGTGACCATTTCTCCTTTGTCAAGATAATCCATCCACGTGACAGGTGTGGCTTATCAAGAAACGAATTAAACAGCATGATCATTACACAGGTGCATCTTGTGGTGGGGACAATAAAAGACCACTCTAAATTGTGCAGTTTTGTCACACAACACAATGCCACAGATGTCTCAAGTTTTGAGGGAGCGTGCAATTGGCATGCTGACTGCAGGAATGTCCACCAAAGCGGCATAAGCCGCCTCCAACGTTGTTTTAGAGTATTTGGCAGTACGTCCAACCAGCCTCACAACCGCAGACCACGTGTATGATGTATGTTTCAGCATGATAATGCACGGCCCCATGTCGCAAGAATCTGATCACATTTCCTGGAAGCTAAAAATGTCCCAGGTCCTCCATGGCATGCATTCTCACCAGACATGTCACCCTTTAATGCTCTGGATCAACGTGTACAATAGCGTGTTCCAGTTCCTGCCAATATCCAGCAACTTCGCACAGACATTGAAGAGGAGTGGGGCAACATTCCACAAGCCACAATCAACAGCCTGATCAAGTCTATGTTAAGCAGATGTGTCGTGCTGCATTAGGCAAAGAGTGGTCACACCAGATACTGACTGGTTTTCTGATCCACCCCCCTACCTTTTTGTTAACGTATCTGTGACCAACAGATGCATATCTGTTTTCCCGGTCATGTTAAATCCATAGATTAGGGCCTAATGAATTGATTTCAATTGACTGATTTCTTTATATGAACTGTAACTCAGTCAAATCTTTGAAATTGTTGCATGTTGTATTTATATTTTTGTTCAGTGCATTCGGAAAGTATTCAGACCCCTCGACTTTTTCCACACTTTGTTACGTTACAGCCTTATTCTAAAATTGATTTTGAGATGTTTTTCAGCAGCAGGGACTGGAAGACTAGTCAGGATTGAGGATGAACGGAGCTAAGTACAGAGAGATCCTTGATGAAAACCTCCCCCAGAGTGCTCAGGACCTCAGACTGGGGCGAATGTTCACCTTCCTTCCAACAGGACAACAACCCTAAGCACACAGCCAAGACAACGCAGGAGTGGCTTCGGGACAAGTCTCTGAATGTCCTTGAGTGGCCCAGCCAGAGCCCGGACTTGAACCTGATCGAACATCTCCGGACAGACCTGAAAATAGCTGTGCAGCAGTAACGCTCCCATCCAACCGGACAGAGCTTGAGATGATCTGCAGAGAAGAATGGGAGAAACTCCCCAAATACATATGTGCCAAGCTTGTAGCATCATACCCAAGAAGAATCAAGGCAAAAGGTGCTTCTACAATGTACTGAGTAAAGGGTAAGAATACTTATGTAAATGTGATATTTCCATTTTTTTTTTTTATAAAAACGTGTTTTTGCTTGGTCATTATGGGGTATTGTTTGTAGATTGATGAAGGGGGAAAAAAACAAATTAATCCATTTTAGAATAATGTTGTAACGTAACAAAATGTGGAAAAAGTCAAGGGGTCTGAATACTTTCCGAACGCACTGTATGTACTCCTCGAACGAAGGTGTATACAAAGGAGACGATTCTCTGATCTTAGCAGCGCCATTCTTACTCTTTTGCGTCATCGACCTTGTTCGCCTACGTGAATGTTGCAGTGCCACATCAAAAACGCTACAAAAGGTTCAATCTCTGGCTAGCGGCACTTGAATTTGGGGCAGCATTTTGACAATTGGCTGCCGCCCTCCGGCGCCCCTGTTCGGCTGCTACACCGCCGACCGCACCCTAGCCAACAGCTCATGGCGTTGCTGCAGTTCCCGCCCTCACCCCATTCCTGTTCCTCCCGAAATTCACTCCCACTATCTTGGTAGCTATGGTGATGTGTGTGTTTATATGGGATTATCCAATTGTGAAACATTAATAAAAAGGAATCTGCCAGTTAAATGATTGTTTTGTTTATGATGAAGCCGATTAGTGATTAAGGCAATAGCCTAACCTAGCCTGTTGATGTTAGCTAGCTACTACTAGTGGATATAATTTTAGCTAAAAGTAAGCTATATAGATTTGAAACAATTTGCTACCATGTCTAAGAGACAAAAACGATCAGGAAGCGAATATTTAAAAAAACGAATGAGAAAAGAGGCACCAAAGAAATTCGCTGCTGAAATGTATCAGCGTGCAGCAATGTCCATCAGCCCGTGTGGAGAATGACAAGCCTCCGAGGACATTCATTCGCCGAGAACGAGTCCCCGTTCGCTGAATCTAGCAGCGAAGAGCAAACCAGAGGAGTCCGAGCCATGCACTTCCACTGATGATGACAGCTCTCTGGCTGGACAAGAACAGGTGGTTGCACCAGGCCTAGCCACACTCAAAACAATGCCGGCGAAGACCCTACTATCTTGGACCCGGACTCAGATTCGTCGCTCCCCGTCCCCGATGACAGTGGTGGTGCTGCTGCTAAATCCAACTCCCAGACAAAAAACATAAAAGATCCCGGTGAGTAGCCAAAATATATGAATGGATCTTTACGGGATATGTTAGTGCAGGCTGGGCCACATCAGGATAAAGAGGGGAATTTCCCAAGAGATGATGGGCAACGAAAGTTTTCGGTTGCCCACTACAATAGGAGGATGGCGAACGGGGATTGAGTGGAGAGACCATGGCTTGTCTATTCCAAGCAAAACGATGCAGCCTTCTGTTTTTGCTGCAAGCTTTTTTCACAGGAGTGCAAATCTGCGCTGGTCAGGGATGGAACCAGGGACTGGAAGAATCTGTGCCACCTCCTCAGCTCGCATGAGAAGTCGCATGACCACCTAGATAGTTTCCAAAGGTGGAAGGAGCTGGAGATCAGGCTGGTGTCCAAGCAAACTATCGATGCCCAAGCCCAACGGGCTATTGACGGAGAGACTCTCCACTGGCAGCAGGTGATGCAGAGGCTCATAGCCCTGATACGCGTAATGGCCACCCAGAACATTGCGTTACGTGGGACCACCGATAGGCTGAACGAGCCAAATAATAGGAACTTTCTCAAGTTTGTGGAAATGCTGGGTATCTTTGATGGAGTCATGAAGGAGCATGTAAGGAGAGTACAGTCCAAAGAAACACATGTGCACTACCTCGGTAAAATAATCCAGAACGAAATCATTGACATGCTGGCACAAGAGATCCAGCAGACAGTGTGCAGTGATCTAAAAGCAGCCAACTATTTTTCTATAATTTTGGACTGCACACCAGACAAGAGCAAAACAGAGCAGATGACCATGGCGGCGCGTTTTGTTTCAACCGAGGATGATGGGTCAGTGCGCACGAGAGAGCACTTCCTGGAGTTTAGTGAACTGCTTGACGCAATGGGTGCGGGCATGACCGAGTTGCTCATCTCAAAACTACAGAAACATGGCATCGCCATCATGGACATGAGAGGGCAGGGGTATGACAACGGGGCGAATATGCGAGGGAGGCACAGTGGAGTTCAAAAGAGAGTGCAGGATGTCAATCCGAGGGCCTTTTTTGTGCCATGCAGCGTGCACTCGTTGAACCTGGTTCTCTCTGATGCAGCATCGTGTTGATTGGAGGCGGATGAGTTTTTTAACACCATCCAAGAGATTTATACATTTATACAAATGTTGGAGACAAACAGTATTGCCGCCAAGATGAACAACTTTGGCTTCATGTGCGCAGTGGTCGTTTGGCATGACATCTTGTTCGAAGGGAACATCACCAGTAAGAGTTTGCAGGCGGTGAGTTTTAACATTTCACTAGCAGTGGCTCAACTGAACTCAACCAGGGTATTACTCCAAGACTACCGCTCCAATGCAGCTTTCGCTGGCGCTTTAGCAAGCGCAAAATAGTTGGCAGAGGAGATGGGTATTGAGCCCTGTTTCCCAGTGCAGCCCACGCTCCGTCCCAGGAAGAAGAGGAGTCTGTTTGGCTACGAGGGTGAGGATGAGCCTGTGACTGACCCTCAGCAGAAATTCAAAGTACTGTAATGACCCGGCTGGGTCATAAAGGAAGAAGAGACGGACACCAGGTGTGCAGGGCAGAACACAGGTTTATTCCTAAACTGGACTATTGTTCAGGCCACAGCCCACGCCGCTAAATTCCGAACGTACACAAATACACAATGTCAAGTTAAGTGGCAGACTCATAGGAGCAGATCAGGATCCCGAATAGAAAGAGAGAGAGATGAGACAATAACCCCTATTTATGCTTTTCAAAACCCCGCGGGATTACACATCATAGAAAATACAGAGTTGCAGTTTTATTGTTGAATGTGATCATGTGACTTACAGTGTGGGTAAATAGTAAAAGTAAACTTTGTACCATCAGATGGTTTATCAGGTGTGATCTCCAGGTAGGTGAGGACCAGGTGTGTGTCTCTGGCAGTAGAGAGTTCACAGCTGTAGATTCCCTGGTGGACCACGGTTAGCTTGTGGAGCTGAAGGTTCCAGAGTCAGACAAACTCTGAACCTGCTCCTTCCACTGGTCGTTAACGTACATCTGAGATGTGCCCTTGGTGTAGGTGGAGGTGAGGATGGTGTCTATCTGGTTGAACCTCCAGGTGAGGTTAAAGGTCAGGAGGTCAGACTGAGAGACACTGCAGGGGATGGACACTTCACCTCTTGGAGAACCCTGGACCGGATCTGAAATTATGTCATGAGAAAGTGCCTTTTTCTCTTGATCTTTGCATACTGTCTCACATTGTTGTGTTATTTTTGTAGAGTTTATAGCCAGAAAAATTGATTGATTGATTTATAAATTGTTTGATTAATAGGTTGATCAATTGATTACCTTGCTGTTTCAGGGTTGCTGTCCTTTCTACTGTCCCAGAGGTCACGGTACAGATGTTGGTTCGGTTTCTGATAAACTGTTTTGTGCTGGTGATGTCATAGAGGCCCCCGTCATCCAACTTAATGCTGGTATAGTTCTGTATGGTTCCAGGCTCAAATGAAAGGTCAGAGGGGGGGTCAATGGACCAGGTGAGTTTAGGCTCAGGGTAGATACCTGTAGAATTGCAGGTGATGATGTCATCTGATAACTGTATGTCCACCAAGCGGACTGGAGCTGCAACAAAGTAGACATTACACATGAAGCAGCCATAAAGTGATCATCACAGACAGACAGACAGACAGACAGACAGACATTCCGTACCCTCCACTGCCATGTTAATGAAGGACTCCTTGTTGCCTTTAATAGTGCTGGTGTAACACTTGTATCTGCCCTGGTCCTGGAGTGTGAGTCCTCTCAGCAGTAGTGAAGCGTTTCCTTTGGGGATCTGGTCATTGAACAGGGCTGTTCTCCCTCTGTAACGCTGGCTCTGCAGCTTGAGCTGATCTGTACTGTAGTAGTAGGAGTGGACGGTCAGGTCCTTGTCTTCTGGTTTCAGCCAGTGGATGACTTCATCACTTCCAGGCTGGAAGCTGCAGGCCAGGACACAATCCTCTGAGAACAGACAGGTTACATGGATGTCTGCAAGAGAATAAACACACACGTTAAATGAACATCTGGACAAGATGGGATTCAAACACAGACTCCTATACTCCCCAATAGTCAGATACCTTGGTAAAGTGAGTAGGCCCTTGGTTTATATCAGAGCGTTATTAACCTGTTATTAACCTGTTATTATTGTTAATATTGTTAATATTAACCTGAGTTTAATCTGTCATTGTGGTCCTCCTCTGTCCTTCACCCACCCCCCTCCACACCCACAGCACCTAACTAAAATCACAATCTAAGTAAAGACTCCAGTCAGACCTGAATGACTACACTTCCTTCATGCCTCTAATCATACCACACTCATTCAGCAATCATTTACATTGTTAAACCATCTTAGCCTGTCCTGTCTGTTAAGTTGAATCACTGATCATCCATTAGTTGTTCAAACATAACCACAGAGACACTTTCTTGAGTCCTCATAGTCATTCACTTGATCACATGATGATTAATCTACACTGAACAAAAATATAAATGCAACATGTAAGGTGTTGGTCCCATGTTTCATGAGCTGAAATAAAAGATCCCAGAAATGTTCCATGTGCACAAAAACCGTATTTCTCTAAAATGTTTTGCACAAATTTGTTTACATCCTTGTTCGTGACCATTTCTCCTTTGTCAAGATAATCCATCCACGTGACAGGTGTGGCTTATCAAGAAACGAATTAAATAGCATGATCATTACACAGGTGCATCTTGTGGTGGGGACAATAGAAGGCCACTCTAAATTGTGCAGTTTTGTCACACAACACAATGCCACAGATGTCTCAAGTTTTGAGGGAGCGTGCAATTGGCATGCTGACTGCAGGAATGTCCACCAAAGCGGCATAAGCCGCCTCCAACGTTGTTTTAGAGTATTTGGCAGTACGTCCAACCAGCCTCACAACCGCAGACCACGTGTATGATGTATGTTTCAGCATGATAATGCATGGCCCCATGTCGCAAGAATCTGTACACATTTCCTGGAAGCTAAAAATGTCCCAGTTCTTCCATGGCATGCATTCTCACCAGACATGTCACCCTTTAATGCTCTGGATCAACGTGTACAATAGCGTGTTCCAGTTCCTGCCAATATCCAGCAACTTCGCACAGACATTGAAGAGGAGTGGGGCAACATTCCACAAGCCACAATCAACAGCCTGATCAAGTCTATGTTAAGGAGATGTGTCGTGCTGCATTAGGCAAAGGGTGGTCACACCAGATACTGACTGGTTTTCTGATCCACCCCCCTACCTTTTTGTTAACGTATCTGTGACCAACAGATGCATATCTGTTTTCCCGGTCATGTTAAATCCATAGATTAGGGCCTAATGAATTGATTTCAATTGACTGATTTCTTTATATGAACTGTAACTCAGTCAAATCTTTGAAATTGTTGCATGTTGTATTTATATTTTTGTTCAGTGCATTCGGAAAGTATTCAGACCCCTCGACTTTTTCCACATTTTGTTACGTTACAGCCTTATTCTAAAATTGATTTTGAGATGTTTTTCAGCAGCAGGGACTGGAAGACTAGTCAGGATCGAGGATGAACGGAGCTAAGTACAGAGAGATCCTTGATGAAAACCTCCCCCAGAGTGCTCAGGACCTCAGACTGGGGCGAATGTTCACCTTCCAACAGGACAACAACCCTAAGCACACAGCCAAGACAACGCAGGAGTGGCTTCGGGACAAGTCTCTGAATGTCCTTGAGTGGCCCAGCCAGAGCCCGGACTTGAACCTGATCGAACATCTCCGGACAGACCTGAAAATAGCTGTGCAGCAGTAACGCTCCCATCCAACCGGACACAACGTGGTCCTCTGTAGCTCAGCTGGTAGAGCACGGCGCTTGTGACGCCAAGGTAGTGGGTTCGATCCCCGGGACCACCCATACACAAAAACATTTATGCACGCATGACTGTAAGTCGCTTTGGATAAAAGCGTCTGCTAAATGGCATATTATTATTATTATTATGATCTGCAGAGAAGAATGGGAGAAACTCCCCAAATACAGATGTGCCAAGCTTGTAGCATCATACCCAAGAAGAATCAAGGCAAAAGGTGCTTCTACAATGTACTGAGTAAAGGGTAAGAATACTTATGTAAATGTCATATTTCCATTTATTTTATTTAATAAAATTGCTAACATTTCTAAAAACGTGTTTTTGCTTGGTCATTATGGGGTATTGTTTGTAGATTGATGAAGGGGGAAAAAAACAATTTAATCCATTTTAGAATAATGTTGTAACGTAACAAAATGTGGAAAATTTCAAGGGTTCTGAATACTTTCCGAACGCACTGTATGTACTCCTCGAACGAAGGTGTATACAAAGGAGACGATTCTCTGATCTTAGCAGCGCCATTCTTACTCTTTCGCGTCATCGACCTTGCTCGCCTACGTGAATGTTGCAGTGCCACATCAAAAACGCTACAAAAGGTTCAATCTCTGGCTAGCGGCACTTGAATTTGGGGCAGCATTTTGACAATTGGCTGCCGCCCTCCGGCGCCCCTGTTCGGCTGCTACACCGCCGACCGCACCCTAGCCACCAGCTCATGGCGTTGCTGCAGTTCCCGCCCTCACCCCATTCCTGTTCCTCCCGAAATTCACTCCCACTATCTTGGTAGCTATGGTGATGTGTGTGTTTATATGGGATTATCCAATTGTGAAACATTAATAAAAAGGAATCTGCCAGTTAAATGATTGTTTTGTTTATGATGAAGCCGATTAGTGATTAAGGCAATAGCCTAACCTAGCCTGTTAATGTTAGCTAGCTACTACTAGTGGATATAATTTTAGCTAAAAGTAAGCTATATAGATTTGAAACAATTTGCTACCATGTCTAAGATACAAAAACGATCAGGAAGCGAATATTTAAAAAAACGAATGAGAAAAGAGGCACCAAAGAAATTCGCTGCTGAAATGTATCAGCGTGCAGCAATGTCCATCAGCCCGTGTGGAGAATGACAAGCCTCCGAGGACATTCATTCGCCGAGAACGAGTCCCCGTTCGCTGAATCTAGCAGCGAAGAGCAAACCGGAGGAGTCCGAGCCATGCACTTCCACTGATGATGACAGCTCTCTGGCTGGACAAGAACAGGTGGTTGCACCAGGCCTAGCCACACTCAAAACAATGCCGGCGAAGACCCTACTATCTTGGACCCGGACTTAGATTCGTCGCTCCCCGTCCCCGATGACAGTGGTGGTGCTGCTGCTAAATCCAACTCCCAGACAAAAAACATAAAAGATCCCGGTGAGTAGCCAAAATATATGAATGGATCTTTACGGGATATGTTAGTGCAGGCTGGGCCACATCAGGATAAAGAGGGGAATTTCCCAAGAGATGAGGGGCAACGAAAGTTTTCGGTGGCCCACTACAATAGGAGGATGGCGAACGGGGATTGAGTGGAGAGACCATGGCTTGTCTATTCCAAGCAAAACGATGCAGCCTTCTGTTTTTGCTGCAAGCTTTTTTCAAAGGAGTGCAAATCTGCGCTGGTCAGGGATGGAACCAGGGACTGGAAGAATCTGTGCCACCTCCTCAGCTTGCATGAGAAGTCGCATGACCACCTAGATAGTTTCCAAAGGTGGAAGGAGCTGGAGATCAGGCTGGTGTCCAAGCAAACTATCGATGCCCAAGCCCAACGGGCTATTGACGGAGAGACTCTCCACTGGCAGCAGGTACTGCAGAGGCTCATAGCCCTGATACGCGTAATGGCCACCCAGAACATTGCGTTACGTGGGACCACCGATTGGCTGAACGAGCCAAATAATAGGAACTTTCTCAAGTTTGTGGAAATGCTGGGTATCTTTGATGGAGTCATGAAGGAGCATGTAAGGAGAGTACAATTCCAAAGAAACACATGTGCACTACCCCGGTAAAATAATCCAGAACGAAATCATTGACATGCTGGCACAAGAGATCCAGCAAACAGTGTGCAGTGATCTAAAAGCAGCCAAATATTTTTCTATAATTTTGGACTGCACACCAGACAAGAGCAAAACAGAGCAGATGACCATGGCGGCGCGTTTTGTTTCAACCGAGGATGATGGGTCAGTGCGCACGAGAGAGCACTTCCTGGAGTTTAGTGAACTGCTTGACGCAATGGGTGCGGGCATGACCGAGTTGCTCATCTCAAAACTACAGAAACATGGCATCGCCATCATGGACATGAGAGGGCAGGGGTATGACAATGGGGCGAATATGCGAGGGAGGCACAGTGGAGTTCAAAAGAGAGTGCAGGATGTCAATCCGAGGGCCTTTTTTGTGCCATGCAGCGTGCACTCGTTGAACCTGGTTCTCTCTGATGCAGCATCGTGTTGATTGGAGGCGGATGAGTTTTTTAACACCATCCAAGAGATTTATACATTTATACAAATGTTGGAGACAAACAGTATTGCCGCCAAGATGAACAACTTTGGCTTCATGTGCGCAGTGGTCGTTTGGCATGACATCTTGTTCGAAGGGAACATCACCAGTAAGAGTTTGCAGGCGGTGAGTTTTAACATTTCACTAGCAGTGGCTCAACTGAACTCAACCAGGGTATTACTCCAAGACTACCACTCCAATGCAGCTTTCGCTGGCGCTTTAGCAAGCGCAAAATAGTTGGCAGAGGAGATAGGTATTGAGCCCTGTTTCCCAGTGCAGCCCACGCTCCGTCCCAGGAAGAAGAGGAGTCTGTTTGGCTACGAGGGTGATGATGAGCCTGTGACTGACCCTCAGCAGAAATTCAAAGTACTGTAATGACCCGGCTGGGTCATAAAGGAAGAAGAGACGGACACCAGGTGTGCAGGGCAGAACACAGGTTTATTCCTAAACAGCCCATGTCGCTAAATTCCGAACGTACACAAATACACAATGTCAAGTTAAGTGGCAGACTCATAGGAGCAGATCAGGATCCCGAATAGAAAGAGAGAGAGATGAGACAATAACCCCTATTTATGCTTTTCAAAACCCCGCGGGATTACACATCATGCCAGTAAAATGCTATCAATTCACAGTACTTTGTTGGCAACTTAATTGCCAGTCATTTCCTGTATAATTTACAGTACATTTCTTCCAGTGTAATTACACTATTGCCACCAGCCAGCAGCCTAGAAATGGCAGCATTGAGACACCATGTAGGCCCTATAGCTTCGTGAAATGTTAGGCCTAACCTGAGAAAGTGATGACCAAATAGCCTACCAATAAACATTTATCCACTAGCTAAAGCAAAGCCATGTCCTGGCACCTTTAGAAAGCCTATCATCGATTCGATAGGCATGCAGCCGCATAGACATGTTGCAATTTCAGCACTATGGACAGCGACCTGTAGTTTACTTGGTTGGGCCCAGAGAAACTGTTACGCCAGTGGCTAGCGATCATTTTGGAATTTAGTTTTTTGAGACAGACAGAGACAGAGACAGACCGAGACAGAAAGAAGGTAAAGACAGGTCAACTAAGACCGACTGTAATGATGGTTGTTGCTCACCTCCCCCATCTGTGGGTGTGGCAGTCCATAGCAGAATCACTACCAACACCAGATCCCTTAATGTAATGAAAACCTGAACTCTGGCCATCTCCACGGAGACCAGACACCAGGGTTATCGTCGTGGATACAAACTCCTCCCTATCTTATTGCATTGTGCAGAATATAGTACCAGCATACAGCACGCAACGCTGCTTGTCGATTCCGCATCCAGAATCCAAACGCAACGCTGCTTGTCGAATCTGCATCCAGGATCCCCCCCCCCAAACCTTTCCGTCTGTCCTGGCATATTTAACCCCAACTAGCACCCATGAGAACAATAACACACCCACGAACACAGAACACAATACCGGGTCGTTACAGTACATTTCTTTAATCAGATTCTTGATTCTGCTATCCAGTCTGTCAACGAGCGCTTTACGCAGCTCGAAGAGCACAGCAGTATTTTCAGCATCCTGTACAACATCCCCACCATCAAGGACACTGCAGCACTTACCAGGGACTGCGCAACACTGGAGAGGGCCCTTACGTACTCCGATTCCAGGGACATCGACGCAAAAGATCTGTGTAATGAGCTCAAAGTCTTGAGCAGGAGACTGGACAGTGAGGCAAAACCACTCGATGCACTGTTGTACATATCCAGACACCAAATGGCCTCCTTGTATCCCCATGCCTTTGTTGCTCTGAGAGTTCTTCTCACACTCCCGGTGACAGTGGCAAGTGGAGAGCGCACATTCTCCAAGCTCAAACTCATCAAAAACTACCCGCGCTCTACTATAACGTTATCACTTGTTTGTGCGCTATGACCCGATACACATAGACACAAGAAGAAAACAAGGGAGCTCCTGATCTGCCGGGGAGGGGTGGAACCAGCCATGACTAAGCATTTTTATGTCCACTATATAAGACGTCAGCATTTCCTGTTCATTGGGCTCTCACTCTATCCACTTGGTTGTGTGGGTTTTGCGACCAGCTCCCTTATCAATAAGTTATTTGAATAAAGATTTAGTTTAAGTGTAACTCTGACTTGTGTGATAAGTTTGTCTCTCCTCATTTGATAGTATTTAAAATATCCACCACAATTCCCAACCTGGCCACATTCCATCATGGCCACCTAATCATCCCCCTCATTCCTAATTGGCATACATCACTACTCACTTCTCCACCTGATAGCTGATGTGTGGTGAGTGTTCTGGCACAAAAGTGGTCACCATGCATCACTGAGGTGGGTGCTACACATTGATGGTGATGAGGTGAGTTTCCCCCTACTATGTAAAGCGCTTTGAGTAGAAAAGTGCTATATAAATCCAATCAATTATTATTAATTATAATGATATGTATACAATCACGAATACTTTGGAACAGATTTCCAAAATTAAAATCATTTAGAGATGATTTCCTGGTGTTTTTACAGTCTTCTGTGTACAACAATGAACATTTGAAAAATAAAAGGATAAAAGGGGGCCAAAAAACTTAGGGGGCCAAATAAAACCAAATAAAACCACCCACTGGCCAAATTCGGCCCGCAGGCTGCCAGTTGGGGAACCCTGACCTAGGAGTTAAATTGGTAAAGCCTTCTCACTCCCGGGTGCAACAAACATAGCCTCTTACAAGGCACACCTCAACATGTTGTTGAGCCAGAAGCAACAATACCATGCACCCTCTAGTGGTCAAAAGGTTTTTGCTGCTCCAAAGATACAATACGGTACGGTACTGTATTCTATGGGGTGGAATTACAGTACCATTCGAAATACAGCAATTATTTATCCGCCCACAACATTTTCCCACTATGCACCATAATTTACAGTATGCTGTAGTAAAACTTTTCAGAGTATTTTACTGTTGATAATACCAAAATGTACCGTATTGTCACGATCGTCAAACACAGTGGACCAAGGCGCAGCGTGATATGCGAACATACTTTTATTTATATTCACCCACACGAACAAAACAACAAAACGTTACGTGAAGTCCTTGGTTTACAACACAAAACCAACACGGAACAAGATCCCACAAAACACTGTGGAAAACAGGCTGCCTAAGTATGGTTCCCAATCAGAGACAACAAGCAACAGCTGACACTCGTTGCCTCTGATTGAGAACCACCCCGGCCAACACAGAAACACATGAGCTAGATAAAGAACCTAGAACACAAACACATAGAAACTACACACCCTGGCTCAACATAACAGAGTCCCAGAGCCAGGGCGTGACACGTATAAATTACAGTTGTATCAATGCATTGGTTGTGAACATTGTAATCTCGTTCCCAGACACTTCCGCCCAAATGTGCAAAGGGTCTGCTGGACCAACATGTCAAACTTGGCCTTCGTTAGCAAATAGAAATACCGGGAGAAACTCCTGACGAATAGGCATTGGTATAATAGGCTTAATCTACCAACCAATCATCTCTCACAACCTCTTGCCCCTAACCGTCCACCGTATGTGTCTTCCATATGTGTCTTGCCTCGCAGTCGTGTGATTCGCTGAAATTGAATGATGACAAATACTTTACTCAGTAGGTCACTCCCATAGACCCTACCTGGGAGTCGGACCCTACCTGGGAGTCGGACCCTACCTGGGAGTCGGACCCTACCTGGGAGTCGGACCCTACCTGGGAGTCGGACCCTACCTGGGAGTCGGACCCTACCTGGGAGTTGAACCCTACCTGGGAGTCGGACCCTACCTGGGAGTCGGACCCTACCTGGGAGTCGGACCCTACCTGGGAGTCGGACCCTACCTGGGAGTCGGACCCTACCTGGGAGTCGGACCCCACCTGGGAGTCGGACCCTACCTGGGAGTCAGACCCTACCTGGGAGTTCTCAACTCATTGTACTGGGCATGTATTCTTTCCCTCTTGCACTCACTCACTCACTCACTCACTCACTCACTCACTCACTCACTCACTCACTCACTCACTCAATCACAGTGACAAGCACTTTGAAAGTAATGTTTGTTGTACCTCAGCACAACCATAACTGATGTTGGTTTAGGTAGAGAAACACTTATTTCAGTAGATGTTTATTGTAAATGTTTAACTGTTATTGATCTTTGGTTTCAGGTGAAACTCTGACCAGTGGACCCTGGATGGTCAACATGGAAGGCCAAGTCATAAGTGAGGGGACACAGCCCACTTTCGTGTCTGGCCTGGCAGCATTGTTCACATGCTACTACGTTTTCAACATTTCATACCAAGAAGAGGCTGCTTGCACGCTGGAATTTATTCAAAGGTAAGTGTGTGTCTCACTCACTCACGCTCTTCACTCACACACCACACACTCAAATGCTGTTTGTTTTATTGTTATGGTTTACAGTCTTCTAAATACTGTATTGTCTTTGTTTCAATGTTGTTATTCAGCATAAATCCACAGAAAGGTACAGTACAAAGCAGTGGAGGCTGCTGAGGGGAGGATGGCTCCTAATAATGTCTGGAATGGAGTATAATGGCTGGAATAGAATGGTATGAAACGTGTTTGATACCATTCCATTCATTCCATTCCGGCCAATTTTATGAAAATCCACTAGTACAAAGGCCAGCAAGGGGAAGGTTTCCAAGAAGACTGGGAGATCGGTCCAGAATAAACCAGTCTCTGTGAACCCTCATGTCTCCACAATGTTTTGGAAGTTGAGAGACTTTGAGTGGAACCTTTAGTTCAGTGAGTGGTCACAGTTTTGTCAGTTGTGTTTATTGTTTTTGTTGCAAGCCTGTAGGAGCATACTGCTCACGTTGGCCAAGGGGTAAACAGCCTGCTGCAGGCTAAGAAGGCTGGCTGGAAAAAGCTACAGAAAGTTGAGGATGAAAAACCAGATTCAGTTTTGTCATTTCTCTTGCCTCTTACAAGGGCTCAAGTTCAGACTGTGTTTGTCTCTCACTTTTCTCTCATCACAGAAGCAATACAAGCAGCCCGTTCTAGCAATCAAGTTTAAATAAGATAGTATTTGTAAGGCAAAGAAGACATGACTGTCTATAATCTGGATATACTTGTATTTTTCAAGAAATTGTTCATGATCCCTGATCATGCCAGTTGTCTAGTGTTAAGAGGCATTATTTTGTTCCTATCTTGACTAATTGATTACACCAGAGAGATTTGAGCCATTAGTTGCTTGGATAGTTGATTGCAATGTTTTGTTTTACACATTTACAAACATGCAAACTATATTTTTACAACTGCATTCCTCCCTGAAGCTTTTGACCATGTTAGATTTCAGCTAAATTGTTTCATTGTCATCTGATTATCATTGGAATGACTCTATTGGTTTAATGACATCATTATGACCTCTGTTTTGAATAGTTCTAGTCATTTTAAAACTTTATCACAGGAAGTAAACCACTAGCTAAAGCAAAGCCATGTCCTGGCACCTTTAGAAAGCCTATCATCGATTCTATAGGCATTTAGCCGCATAGACATGTTGCAATTCACGAACTATGGACAGCGACCGGTAGTCTACTTGGTTGGGCCCAGAGAAACTGTTACTGTCGTGGTAGAAATATTTGACTAGATAATCAACTCAAAAATATCTCTCAAGACATCGGAGCCTGTGAATTCAAGAATTAGACTTTATTGCAGAACAAAGCCCAGCTTGCTCCATGGAACAAAACTGTCTCCCTCCGGCTTAAAGATCTCTTATATCCACCCAAATGAAAAAACATGCGTACATTCCTAACTTTTTTTTAGTTCTGTACCACCCCTCTCATTCTATCATTCTATTGGCTGCGTGCTTAGGCCCCTTCTTAAAAGCCCCTTCTTAAAAAAACTAATGTAATGCATACCATATGTCTATAACAAACCCATGGCCACAGTTTAAAAGCCCCTGTGAAAGAACACATGCATTCATTTAAAACACAGCATATACTCCATGTCTATATTCCTTATTTAAGCATGTATCTGGATTATAAAATATCAAACATGTTCATTCTGTTTCACCATTATCATTTCATAACACATTATAAAACATTTATCATTCATCATCCTCCCCGGCCCCTGAGATTATGTGCATGTGGCCATGTGTCAGGTCATAAGGTCATAAGCATAAAGAAATGCTAACACTAGTTCCATTGTTACTTCAATCTCCACACAGCCATCACGTCATTGACATACCCAGACCAGCTGCAGGGAGTTTTTATGAAAAACACATAAATGTCTCTGCTCTGTATTCACCCTTCAACTGGTTCTCAATCCATAAACATTTTAAGGCATATAGGTTTTTAATTTTACAACATATCCATGCTTATTACTAATATTATTATTTTACCTTTGACCTCTCCCTACATTTGCCTTAATGATACATAAAATAATACCATATTAGCGATCATTTTGGAATTTAGTTTTTTGAGACAGACAGAGACAGAGACAGACCGAGACAGAAAGAAGGTAAAGACAGGTCAACTAAGACCGACTGTAATGATGGTTGTTGCTCACCTCCCCCATCTGTGGGTGTGGCAGTCCATAGCAGAATCACTACCAACACCAGATCCCTTAATGTAATGAAAACCTGAACTCTGGCCACCTCCACGGAGACCAGACACCAGGGTTATCGTCGTGGATACAAACTCCTCCCTATCTTATTGCATTGTGCAGAATATAGTACGAGCATACAGCACGCAACGCTGCTTGTCGAATCCGCATCCAGGATCCAAACAACAGTTTTTTAAGGTATAATACACATGAATGCCAGTAGATGGGGACCTAGTCCCACTAACACGTACTTACGCAAGGTGTGTGTGTGAATCCTTGTCTGCTGGCCCTCCTAACTCAGACCATTACCAATTCCTATGGAACTCTGATACACTTCCTGCCCAGTCATCTCCATTGGATCTATCTTAGACGCTGGGACGTCACACCCACAATGGATGTCTTCTTTGGGGAGTTTGGTCCAGCGGTGTGTGAATGGCCCCGTACTGTAACTGTCCTCCATGTTCTGTCATTGCATCACCCTCTGCTACTTGTGTGCTTCTGTCTTCCTCCCCTCCTTTATTCAGAGGCTGGTTGACTTCCTTACATTCATTAACATTAAACATGGTGTTATATATCACCTATTGGTTTAGTGCTGGAGGAAAACACACATTACATCTGATACACACACACACACACACACTATGTGATATGCACACACACACACACACACACACAGACACACCCACACACACACACACACACACACACACACACACATACACACACACTACACCCAATCCTACTGTATAAAGGCCATTCTACAGCCAGTCAAAACCACTTGTTGTGTTTCCAATGAGGCTCAGTCACTCTGGGTTTGACAGCCTGGGTTCAATATGTTTGACGATCAGTTAGCTAACTAGACTGTTTACTTTTCCCTAGATTGTGTGTTATTTTGTGTGCTTGCTAAAGACAATTTGGACTAACTTGATTGTTTCTGACATATGTTCATATTTACTTGTGTGCTTTTATTTACAACTGACACACTGTTGTTTTTGTAAAGAAGAAGAGATGTGCTTGTATATGTGTTCAGTGTGAACTCCAAGCACAGATAGGACAAATGGAAATTCATTTGCTTAGGTGTTAATCATGCAAACACATTCATTTTTTATTGTGGTGTGGTGTCAGTCAGATTCAAACCTATGATCTTCTGCTCTGGAATTAGTCCACTGAGCCTCCAGGATGGAGCTACCATGCCATATTTCTATTAACTCATACAAAGCTGTACATTTTTGTCTATTCAAACAAACCCTATTTCAAAGGCAACAAGCAATCATTAAGATCAGGTGAGGCCAATTAGTGGGCGCAGCCAACATACCTGATCACATTTAACAAGATAGAGGGGGATAGGTGAGTTTAGGGTGAGTTAGCAGGATTCAGACACACAAACAGCTAGTATGAGTAAATGCATGTAACCATTAGGACATTAATATTCCATGGACGTCAACCTGTGGCAGAGAGTGACTCTCCCTCTTCAGATGACTGTGTTACGTCTAAATTTGGGCAGAAAACCTTGAGATGGGAGACAGTAAAATAGCAGAAACTGAAAGCTGTTCATCAAAAGCCACCAATGTAACCCTCCTCTCTGTCCATCAGGAGGTGGTTGTGTTAAATGTTTCAACAGATTATGAAGTCATCATCATCATAACTTACCTCTCAGCAGGTAACATATCACTGCTGCTATAATCACTGCTGCTACTGCTGCTATTGTTATACCAGTGATTGAACCTGGACTCAGTCCATCTGAAACTGAAGGAGAAAATACAGAGCTGCAGTTTTATTGTTGAATGTGATCATGTGACTTACAGTGAGGGTAAATAGTAAAAGTAAACTTTGTACCATCAGATGGTTTATCAGGTGTGATCTCCAGGTAGGTGAGGACCAGGTGTGTGTCTCTGGCAGTAGAGAGTTCACAGCTGTAGATTCCCTGGTGGACCACGGTTAGCTTGTGGAGCTGAAGGCTGCCAGAGTCAGACAAACTCTGAACCTGCTCCTTCCACTGGTCGTTAACGTACATCTGAGATGTGCCCTTGGTGTAGGTGGAGGTGAGGATGGTGTCTATCTGGTTGAACCTCCAGGTGAGGTTAAAGGTCAGGAGGTCAGACTGAGAGACACTGCAGGGGATGGACACTTCACCTCTTGGAGAACCTTGGACCGGATCTGAAATTATGTGATGAGAAAGTGCCTTTTTCGCTTGATCTTTGCATACTGTCTCACATTGTTGTGTTATTTTTGTAGAGTTTATAGCCAGAAAAATTGATTGATTGATTTATAAATTGTTTGATTAATAGGTTGATCAATTGATTACCTTGCTGTTTCAGGGTTGCTGTCCTTTCTACTGTCCCAGAGGTCACGGTACAGATGTTGGTTCGGTTTCTGATAAACTGTTTTGTGCTGGTGATGTCATAGAGGGCCCAATCATCCAACTTAATGCTGGTATAGTTCTGTATGGTTCCAGGCTCAAATGAAAGGTCAGAGGGGGGGTCAATGGACCAGGTGAGTTTAGGCTCAGGGTAGATACCTGTAGAATTGCAGGTGATGATGTCATCTGATAACTGTATGTCCA
Source organism: Coregonus lavaretus (assembly GCF_964263955.1). NCBI lineage: Eukaryota > Metazoa > Chordata > Actinopteri > Salmoniformes > Salmonidae > Coregonus > Coregonus lavaretus. The sequence continues at coordinate 2,861,911 of NC_139989.1, read as the reverse complement.
CCAAGCGGACTGGAGCTGCAACAAAGTAGACATTACACATGGAGCAGCCATAAAGTGATCATCACAGACAGACAGACAGACAGACATTCCGTACCCTCCACTGCCATGTTAATGAAGGACTCCTTGTTGCCTTTAATAGTGCTGGTGTAACACTTGTATCTGCCCTGGTCCTGGAGTGTGAGTCCTCTCAGCAGTAGTGAAGCGTTTCCTTTGGGGATCTGGTCATTGAACAGGGCTGTTCTCCCTCTGTAACGCTGGCTCTGCAGCTTGAGCTGATCTGTACTGTAGTAGTAGGAGTGGACGGTCAGGTCCTTGTCTTCTGGTTTCAGCCAGGAGATGAATTCATCACTGCCAGGCTGGAAGCTGCAGGCCAGGACACAATCCTCTGAGAACAGACAGGTTACATGGATGTCTGCAAGAGAATAAACACACACGTTAAATGAGCATCTGGACAAGATGGGATTCAAACACAGACTCCTATACTCCCCAATATTCAGATACCTTGGTAAAGTGAGTAGGCCCTTGGTTTATATCAGAGCGTTATTAACCTGTTATTATTGTTAATATTGTTAATATTAACCTGAGTTTAATCTGTCATTGTGGTCCTCCTCTGTCCTTCACCCACCCCCCTCCTCACCCACAGCACCTAACTAAAATCACAATCTAAGTAAAGACTCCAGTCAGACCTGAATGACTACACTTCCTTCATGCCTCTAATCATACCACACTCATTCAGCAATCATTTACATTGTTAAACCATCTTAGCCTGTCCTGTCTGTTAAGTTGAATCACTGATCATCCATTAGTTCTTCAAACATAACCACAGAGACACTTTCTAGAGTCCTCATAGTCATTCACTTGATCACATGATGATTAATCTACACTGAACAAAAATATAAATGCAACATGTAAAGTGTTGGTCCCATGTTTCATGAGCTGAAATTAAAGATCCCAGAAATGTTCCATGTGCACAAAAAACGTATTTCTCTAAAATGTTTTGGACAAATTTGTTTACATCCTTGTTCGTGACCATTTCTCCTTTGTCAAGATAATCCATCCACGTGACAGGTGTGGCTTATCAAGAAACGAATTAAACAGCATGATCATTACACAGGTGCATCTTGTGGTGGGGACAATAGAAGGCCACTCTAAATTGTGCAGTTTTGACACACAACACAATGCCACAGATGTCTCAAGTTTTGAGGGAGCGTGCAATTGGCATGCTGACTGCAGGAATGTCCACCAAAGCGGCATAAGCCGCCTCCAACGTTGTTTTAGAGTATTTGGCAGTACGTCCAACCAGCCTCACAACCGCAGACCACGTGTATGATGTATGTTTCAGCATGATAATGCACGGCCCCATGACGCAAGAATCTGTACACATTTACTGGAAGCTAAAAATGTCCCAGTTCTTCCATGGCATGCATTCTCACCAGACATGTCACCCTTTAATGCTCTGGATCAACGTGTACAATAGCGTGTTCCAGTTCCTGCCAATATCCAGCAACTTCGCACAGACATTGAAGAGGAGTGGGGCAACATTCCACAAGCCACAATCAACAGCCTGATCAAGTCTATGTTAAGGAGATGTGTCGTGCTGCATTAGGCAAAGGGTGGTCACACCAGATACTGACTGGTTTTCTGATCCACCCCCCTACCTTTTTGTTAACGTATCTGTGACCAACAGATGCATATCTGTTTTCCCGGTCATGTTAAATCCATAGATTAGGGCCTAATGAATTGATTTCAATTGACTGATTTCTTTATATGAACTGTAACTCAGTCAAATCTTTGAAATTGTTGCATGTTGTATTTATATTTTTGTTCAGTGCATTCGGAAAGTATTCAGACCCCTCGACTTTTTCCACATTTTGTTACGTTACAGCCTTATTCTAAAATTGATTTTGAGATGTTTTTCAGCAGCAGGGACTGGAAGACTAGTCAGGATCGAGGATGAACAGAGCTAAGTACAGAGAGATCCTTGATGAAAACCTCCCCCAGAGTGCTCAGGACCTCAGACTGGGGCGAATGTTCACCTTCCAACAGGACAACAACCCTAAGCACACAGCCAAGACAATGAAGGAGTGGCTTCGGGACAAGTCTCTGAATGTCCTTGAGTGGCCCAGCCAGAGCCCAGACTTGAACCTTGTCGTGTATTGGGATTATGCCTTTTTTAAATGTTTTTCTTGAAGAAATGGAATGTTGTTTATGTTAGGTCAAATGTAGCCGTTTGGAGGGTGACGCCCCAGGGGAGACTGGTGATTGGCCAGAAGAGGGAGCCACCCATCTTTTTGCATTGTTTATAAATAGGGGCTAGACAAAGAAAGTGCAGAACGGCCATTGCAATCTGGGACGCCGTTCTCCGGATGTCATGACATCTGTCACTTATGCTGAAGCTTGTGATATGAATAAACCTTATGATCCAAGTTCAGTATGAGCGGACTCCTTTGTTCATCAGCAATAATTGCCACCATTCACCCGATACGACAAATGGCGCCCAACGTGGGGCTGGTCTGCAAATCTCCTTTGCTCATTTGTAGCCGCCAAGCTAACTCAAGCTAACTCGGTCTGAAGTCATGACCAGACAAGGGTGAGTTTTTTCCTCACAAGCTTTGTGAGATTGTTAGGTTGGATACTGCTTTTGTACACTGGAGAAATGTACCATACGACCGTGCCTCGTGTGGCGTTATTGCTGATAGCTGGGGGTCTGGCTAATCATTATAAAAAATTTAAACCAGCGCAAAAGTGGGTAGAGCTTATGGATTGTTTATAGAGATGTGTTGCTTGAATAGTAAGTCAAAAACAATCGGGGCCAAGATATGTATACAAGTTAGGACATTGCAGGATTTGATAAGCCCTCGGAACAAACGGGGCGACCCCTATGGTGGGCCATAAATCCTGGTAACGCGCTATGTGTTGTCAGGTCAGTCTTGGACTGGAGTTTGGTTGTAGATTTAGTGGGGGTTGCTTGCCCATCTTCTGTCCGACGGGATATCTGCTTGGGGGGGACCGCTCATTAAATATCCAGAACTCACGGCAGCCTAAAGTTAGGACAAAGGAAAAAGTAATTAAAGACGCAATGTCGGGTACATTGTTTTTATGCTACATGGTGCATACAGGCTAAGGCTAAATGCTAATGCTAAATGCTAATATGCTGCATGCTAACATGTGACCGTGGAGGTCCACTGCGATGGGAGAAAGCCTCTTAAATTATGTTTGTATGTGGAATTTCGTTGTGAGCGCTGTTAAATGTTGTTTGACTATGAGGGGGAAACGGAGGTACAGCAGGACTGTTAACCGTCTATTTGGGGTTGGGGAGAGATCTAAGAATCTCCCTTCCACGGTGAAAAAGTATTTTTGAATGTATCGCGCATGCGTGGGATTTTACTAAACAACACATCTGTGTCGCAGGGGGAGACAGAGAGACACAGACGAGGGAACAAAGAGGAGAGATTTTAACACTAATCTTATAGTTTTAAAGCGGCTGCTGTTTGAAAATGAAACTATTTGTTGAGATGTAGTGAATTTATAAAGTAAATATATGTTGACGGATTATAATGAATTAAATTAAATGACGGATTAAAAATTAAATAAAAATGTTATGGATCTATTTAGTCCTGAGTTGATTCTTAGAGCGAAGGTGAATGAAGGAATGTTGAATATGGTTGAGATAACTCAGTGATTGCAGTAACTACTAAAATATTTTTCTGTGTCTCTGTTTTTGTCATATGAGAGACGACAGGAGAGAGAGAGAAGGAGAGGGGGTGCTGACGTACACGTCATGTGACGCGACAGAGGATCAGATATCAGGCTAGTTCACAAAATCTTCCCCTAACATGATATGTGATGTTATGACAATTTCACATAGGCTTGGCAAATACTATTTCATAAAAAATTGCATTTTGGAGGCTATGTGCATCACTGGGGTTGATTGGAGTTGTGTTGGGAATCAAGGACTGACATTATTCTGTAAATTTAAGATAATTAGGTGCTTATAGAGCAAGGGGTTATGGGAATTGTAGTCTGAAGTTGACTACTTGCATTTGATGGGTTGTGGTAAGATAGCCACCACTAATTGATAAATTGGTGACATAGGATGTAGAAATAAAAAATTGGTTTTAATTATTCATAATTTTTAATTGATTTTTTAATTGATTTTTTATTTTAATTAGAAATGGTTTTTGAATAGAAATTTTAATTGAATTATTTCATAGTCATAGTTTTATTGATTTATAATAAAAAATTTTGGGGGGTTGTTAGGTTATATTAATAATTAAAGGGGGGAAGCCATAGGCTATATAGTCTAAAATAAAATAATTCACGATAAAGTAATATAAAAGGGTTGTTACAATGGGGAAAAACGACATCAAGGCTATGAAGGTGATTACACCGGTTGATATGGAAAAATAGTAATCCTTTAACTAAAGTATTGCTAGGTTATCCGGCAAATGAAACAAAAGTTGCCCTTCATTCTCAAACAAAAACTGATAAAAGATTCCAGTGATAAGATAAAGGTATAGAGAAAATGCTAAAGGAAGAAAAGGCGACAGGAAAACTAATGGCAGAAGTTAGTACACCTTTCTCACATACGGATTCAGCAAAAAGACGCCCACCTTACGAGAAGGAAGTAGAGCTTAGGGATGTTTATCCTCAGCTTCCAGGGATCATCCAGGAGGGTGATTGTTGCATCAGAGATGAAGATGAATAATAGATAGAGGACAAGCAGAAACGACAATGAAGATGAATCCAAAACTCCAGAAGGAAGAAAATGAGATGTCTGAAAGAGAAGAGTGAGGTTAAGGAAGATGGAACTTGAAGAAGATGATGAAGATGAAGATCAGAGTGATTGAGAAGAGATCATGGGTGGATATGACTCTGTGATCAGAAGGAAGTTGGCAAGAGAGGAAAGAAGGATACTAGAGATTTGATCTCTGATGGAAGTTGAAGGAAGAAGGATACAAGAGATTCGAGTTCAGATGAAGACAGCGATAAAGAGGAGACTAGAGGTGCTGTGTATTCAAAAGGAGTTTATCCTACAAGGACTGGCACAGAAGAAATAGTAAGAAGATGATGGAAGATGATATTTCGAGGACAGAACTTAGAATATAAGCTGTTGAAGAATCCTGATATGTCAACACCAAGAAAGAACAGGACGAAGAAACTCTCAAAAAACTCAATCATACAACTGGTGGAGAAGAGAAGCTTTGGTTAGGAAGAATCAGAGTGAACCAAATCAACAATCACTGTTACAGCTTCAACTGAACAATATCAAATGCAATTGTACCAGCCAAGGGGGGTACCAGGTGTTTCATATCCACAGCCAGTTTCTGGACAGACACAGAATTGGAGAGGAAGAGGACGAGAAGGCTTAGAAGGAGGAGGAAGATTTCAGCTACACTTCCAGCAACTTTCAGAAGACTGTTATAATTATGGACAGGTTGGTTACTTTACCTGTGAGTGCAACAAGTCAGGAGGAAACAACAGAGAACATTTCTAAGGAAGATAAAGGAGCAAGTGAAGATCACCTGTTCTCCAGGTGAACCCTAAGGATTCTAGAGTGCCTAGAAGATACGAAGGGGGGTGTCAGCTGATAGCATCGATTAGAGAAGAAGAGAAAATATCCAACAATTGAAGTAAAAACAGGACTATGAGAAGTGATAGTGAATAGTGTAAAAGCTTTTATCTGTGTTGAGCCTAAAGAGGTTAAACATCTCACTATGTAAAATCAACTAAGGATAGGGATTTGAGGTAGTAAAACAGTTAACTACTCTTAAGGAACCAATTGAGCTCTGCTATAGAACTCAAAGAGAAATCAAAATAGACATACTAATATTAGTACCTATTGCATTGTTGGGAAGAGATGCATTGTTTAAATTGAATTGTACAATAAGATGTACACTAAACGGCTGTCTGGTAGAAGATTTTATAAAGTAGGGTTTTTGGGAATCATATTTGCTTAAAAAGATAATATCATAGGAAGGATGATAATCTATTAGACTGCCTATTAGACAATCTGTCTGAAAAATAAAGTTAAAAGGGGTGACTGTTATTCTGGGTTACATTCTTACACCAAGAGATTTCAGGCTAGGCTAAAAGGTGTTTAGTCGTTTGCCAAGTCTGTGTGTAAAGAAGTCAGAAGCAGGTGGGGACTTTCCCAATCACATATCCAAAAAATTTGGTGGTAAAGGGGATTTTGTGAATAAATCAGTGGAAAAGGTTTTTAAAGGTTAGGAGAAAAGATTAGATTAAAAAGTTAGGAGAACTAGGTTGAAGACAGTAAGCTAAGTTTCAAAGTTAGTAGTAAGAGAGAGAGAACAGTGGTGAAGGACACTTTAGAGTAGGGAGATCAAGTTAATTATAGGTGTATTTTTATAATCAAAAGTTTGAAAGTTAGGGTTTAGAGTAGGAAGAGAGAGTGAATGTAAGTTACATTTACGTCATTTGACACTAGTGGTGATAGATGGAAGTACAAGCAAAGAGTTCAAAGCTTTGGGGAAAATGGATGAAGTAACTAAGGACATTAACACTTCAGTCTATTAAAACAACAGTGGGAAGCAATTTAACTCTTTCAACATTGATAGTTATTAAAGCCATAAATATATCGCATTTGATTATAAGGGAACCAATAGCTCCAGCACCAATTTTAGGAGGAAAAATACTTATTAGGGTTAGGATGGGGACGTTCCTCCCACATGGAGAGATAATTATGGAGAATAAGTATTGTTATCAGGACCAGGAGTAGAAGCTGTTGCCCCTAATCAAAGAAGGTCAGGAAGAATATGTTACAGTAGTCACTCCAACAGTAAATAATGCACATAGGATATTGGTAACTTTGCCACTAGAAATAATTAAGGTTAATACATCAACTAAGTCAACTACTTTAATGGTAACTTTGGAAAGGGATTAATGATACGATGGCAATAGCAAATGTAGGACGACACCGACAACAACTTTTCTGAAATTAAAGGAGGCAGCAAGAGGGACTCAGGGGTTTATGTTACGGATGGAGAGTGCTGTCAATGATAGTACGAATAGGGTTAAAATAGGAGAACAGATAGTAGTAGAGAGAATAAGGATACTATCATGGAAGTACAGGATGAGGTCTTTGATTTTAATGACAGACAAGGAGAGGTATCTGATCAGTACCGCTCGTTAGGGAAGAGAGAAACTAAATGGAGTGGTTTGATTCTTCTGTTGTGAAAATTAGAGATAGATGGGCAGGTTCCAGCAGCTCATTCTGTAAGATCAGTGAGGAATCTTGAGGGTCCATGTCTGTTGAGAATTCCAGCAACAAACATGTTAGAGACGGTCGCTCGACCTCTATCAAGTATGTGTCAATCTTATGCTTTGTCATGACTGTTGTATCAGCAACAACAATCAGTAACAGATAAAATAATGTCATTGTCAAAACATTTGTTTAAGCCTAGGGTTAGGTGTTATTGGGTTAAGTGAATTAACTTATGTGAATTTGTTAGATGGGAAGAAAAACAGGTAACAGCAAACCCTGAAGTATTGGAGGTGAAACCATTGAGGGCTAAAAGTTGTTTTTGTTCTAATAAAACATATGATATAAGGGGTATGTTTATGGGAATATCAGATTGTGATGATTATATGATGACTTTGGATAAGCATGAACATAAGGTTAGAGATGACAAATAATATGTTACTTTTTATGTTCCAGTTAGTAAGAAGAGCAGGACTTTGATGGTTAAAAGATTAGCTTTTGCCTGACAATGTGACTATGGGGAATTTTAGAGATATTTGGAGGGTTTGTGGTGATGAAATATATATTCTTACCCTATTGATGGACAGGATGTTGTTACATGTCGACGTTGAAGCTTCCATATGAGGCTTTTACCATTATAAGAGGGGTAGCACCGGACACAGATAAATCTAGGGTTAAAAGGGTGAAAAGAGACATGTTATAGTCTTCAAGTCTATCATTGAAGGATAAATCTAAGGGAGAAGGGGGGACTTTTTCCATGGTATGGTGTAACATTTGGGAAGATCATATTGATAAGGTTAGTTATACTTTGAGTCCAGATAGTTCAGATATTATCACTAGGGTTATATATGCATTGAAGAATATAAGGGATGCATTTGGTAGATCTGAAGGAGCGGAAGTGAGCGAAGACTTGGTTGCAAGATCAGGTAGGCCAGTAGGGGCAGTGATGGTTCAGATTTTAGTTGCAGCTTTGATAGCACTGTGTGTGAGGTTTGTAATTTGTTACTGACCTTTGAGAAAGCTATGATATTGAGATAGGTTGGAGAGTGATGCCTGGAGACAACACTCAGATGCCGATGTTGACTGTTCCTGATCTGGATGAAGATGGACAAGTGGAACTGAATGGATAAATATCTTTTTTGATTATTTAATCATTTTTCAAAAAAAATTCTCCAATATTAGTGTGATTTTAGTATGATTTTATGAATCAAAGGGGGGAAGTGGGTTAATGTGATTCATACATCATTTATATATAATTTTTATATTCTTAGTTGATATTGATGTTTAATTTGAAAGTGTTGTTTTGCAAAAGATACTGTTTGGTCTTTCCTTTTCTTCCAGAAGCATGTGGGAGAACATGTGGAGATTGAAATACTCAAACAAGGACAATGTGAAAGGACAATGACTGGAGGAGATGAAACAAGAAAGGTGTGGAGAGATTCCGATTCCATCATCAACAATCCATTGGAAGTCGAGACTACGGGGAGATGAAGTGTAGTGGACTACATTCCAGTGTCTGCAATGAAATATAGACATATTTGATGTGTAATACATAATTGTGTCATATTCTTAGGTATTAATTTTTGTAGAATGATATTATGTTATTGAATACATGTGAGGAACTTAGATGTTTTTGTTTATTCCGTGAATGCTTAGGGACAGGGAGTCTAGGCAGGGAGAGGTCCACTATAGGGTCCAATGGGTTGACCAGCCTTAGAGTGGATATTTTTTGGATAGGATTTTGTTTGCAGGGGCTTACATGTGTATTTAATTGCATCATAGTTTCAAATGCATTTACATTGTTTATGAGTTTATCTGGAGTACCGAGGTGGTTGCCTGGGGCAGAGGGACCGTGAGAGAATTTTACTGTCTTGATTGATGGATGGATTTGGAACGAAGGTTGCCAGACAGTTTTTCGCTCTTACACTCCATAAAGATTTGTTCATATTTCATAGTAATGTATTCACACTTAATAAACAGTTATTCATATTTCATAGAAAGGTATTTACACTCTAGAGAATAATGTTTTTGGTTTAATGTTAAAGATACTCAATAAGATAAATTGTCACTTGTCATAATCCTATTCTGTTTGTTTTCGAGACTGTTTAGTCTCGAAGGGGGGAAATGTCGTGTATTGGGATTATGCCTTTGTTAAATGTTTTTAAGTGGAACTGAAAGAATGTTGATTTTAGTATCAAGAGGGAATGTTTTAGTGTAACGTCACATACAACAGACAGGAAGTGTGTTGTAGACAGGGGAGACTGGTGATTGGCCAGAAGAGGGAGCCCATATTTTTGCATTGTTTATAAGTAGGGGCTAAACGAGAGAGAGACAGAACGGCCATTGCAATCTGGGACGCCGTTCTCCAGACACCGCGGGTCTGTAACTTATGCTGTAACCTCGTGATTTTAATAAAAGCCTCTAACACGGTGCAGCTTGAGCGGACTCCTTGATTGACAGCAATAATTGCCACCATTCACCCGATACGACAAGAGCGAGCTGTGTCAAGAAGCAATATGGCTTGGCGGGTCGTGTTTCGGAGGACGCATGGCTCTCGACCTTTGCCTTTCCCTAGTCCGTAGCGGAGTTGCAGTGATGGCACAAGACTGTAACTACCAACTGGATATCACAAAATTGGGGAGAAAAAAGCCCTTTTTGTTAACGTATCTGTGACCAACAGATGCATATCTGTTTTCCCGGTCATGTTAAATCCATAGATTAGGGCCTAATGAATTGATTTCAATTGACTGATTTCTTTATATGAAATGTAACTCAGCCAAATCTTTGAAATTGTTGCATGTTGTATTTATATTTTTGTTCAGTGCATTCGGAAAGTATTCAGACCCCTCGACTTTTACCACATTTTGTTACGTTACAGCCTTATTCTAAAATTGATTTTGAGATGTTTTTCAGCAGCAGGGACTGGAAGACTAGTCAGGATCGAGGATGAACGGAGCTAAATACAGAGAGATCCTTGATGAAAACCTCCCCCAGAGTGCTCAGGACCTCAGACTGGGGTGAATGTTCACCTTCCAACAGGACAACAACCCTAAGCACACAGCCAAGACAACGCAGGAGTGGCTTCGGGACAAGTCTCTGAATGTCCTTGAGTGGCCCAGCCAGAGCCCAGACTTGAACCTTGTCGTGTATTGAGATTATGCCTTTGTTAAATGTTTTTCTTGAAGAAATTGAATGTTGTTTATGTTAGGTCAAATGTAGCCGTTTGGAGGGTGACGCCCCAGGGGAGACTGGTGATTGGCCAGAAGAGGGAGCCACCCATCTTTTTGCATTGTTTATAAATAGGGGCTAGACAAAGAAAGGGCAGAACGGCCATTGCAATCTGGGACGCCGTTCTCCGGATGTCATGACATCTGTCACTTATGCTGAAGCTTGTGATATGAATAAACCTTATGATCCAAGTTCAGTATGAGCGGACTCCTTTGTTCATCAGCAATAATTGCCACCATTCACCCGATACGACAACCTGATCGAACATCTCCGGACAGACCTGAAAATAGCTGTGCAGCAGTAACGCTCCCCATCGAACCTGACAGAGCTTGAGATGATCTGCAGAGAAGAATGGGAGAAACTCCCCAAATACAGATGTGCCAAGCTTGTAGCATCATACCCAAGAAGAATCAAGGCAAAAGGTGCTTCTACAATGTACTGAGTAAAGGGTAAGAATACTTATGTAAATGTGATATTTCCATTTTTTTTATTTTATAAAATTGCAAAAATTTCTAAAAACGTGTTTTTGCTTGGTCATTGTGGGGTATTGTTTGTAGATTGATGAAGGGGGAAAAAAAACATTTTAATCCATTTTAGAATAATGTTGTAACGTAACAAAATGTGGAAAAAGTCAAGGGGTCTGAATACTTTCCGAACGCACTGTATGTACTCCTCGAACGAAGGTGTATACAAAGGAGACGATTCTCTGATCTTAGCAGCGCCATTCTTACTCTTTCGCGTCATCGACCTTGCTCGCCTACGTGAATGTTGCAGTGCCACATCAAAAACGCTACAAAAGGTTCAATCTCTGGCTAGCGGCACTTGAATTTGGGGCAGCATTTTGATAATTGGCTGCCGCCCTCCGGCGCCCCTGTTCGGCTGCTACACCGCCGACCGCACCCTAGCCACCAGCTCATGGCGTTGCTGCAGTTCCCGCCCTCACCCCATTCCTGTTCCTCCCGAAATTCACTCCCACTATCTTGGTAGCTATGGTGATGTGTGTGTTTATATGGGATTATCCAATTGTGAAACATTAATAAAAAGGAATCTGCCAGTTAAATGATTGTTTTGTTTATGATGAAGCCGATTAGTGATTAAGGCAATAGCCTAACCTAGCCTGTTAATGTTAGCTAGCTACTACTAGTGGATATAATTTTAGCTAAAAGTAAGCTATATAGATTTGAAACAATTTGCTACCATGTCTAAGAGACAAAAACGATCAGGAAGCTAATATTTAAAAAAACGAATGAGAAAAGAGGCACCAAAGAAATTCGCTGCTGAAATGTATCAGCGTGCAGCAATGTCCATCAGCCTGTGTGGAGAATGACAAGCCTCCGAGGACATTCATTCGCCGAGAACGAGTCCCCGTTCGCTGAATCTAGCAGCGAAGAGCAAACCGGAGGAGTCCGAGCCATGCACTTCCACTGATGATGACAGCTCTCTGGCTGGACAAGAACAGGTGGTTGCACCAGGCCTAGCCACACTCAAAACAATGCCGGCGAAGACCCTACTATCTTGGACCCGGACTCAGATTCGTCGCTCCCTGTCCCCGATGACAGTGGTGGTGCTGCTGCTAAATCCAACTCCCAGACAAAAAACATAAAAGATCCCGGTGACTAGCCAAAATATATGAATGGATCTTTACGGGATATGTTAGTGCAGGCTGGGCCACATCAGGATAAAGAGGGGAATTTCCCAAGAGATGAGGGGCAACGAAAGTTTTCGGTTGCCCACTACAATAGGAGGATGGCGAACGGGGATTGAGTGGAGAGACCATGGCTTGTCTATTCCAAGCAAAACGATGCAGCCTTCTGTTTTTGCTGCAAGCTTTTTTCACAGGAGTGCAAATCTGCGCTGGTCAGGGATGGAACCAGGGACTGGAAGAATCTGTGCCACCTAATCAGCTCGCATGAGAAGTCGCATGACCACCTAGATAGTTTCCAAAGGTGGAAGGAGCTGGAGATCAGGCTGGTGTCCAAGCAAACTATCGATGCCCAAGCCCAACGGGCTATTGACGGAGAGACTCTCCACTGGCAGCAGGTGATGCAGAGGCTCATAGCCCTGATAAGCGTAATGGCCACCCAGAACATTGCGTTACGTGGGACCACCAATAGGCTGAACGAGCCAAATAATAGGAACTTTCTCAAGTTTGTGTTAATGCTGGGTATCTTTGATGGAGTCATGAAGGAGCATGTAAGGAGAGTACAGTCCAAAGAAACACATGTGCACTACCTCGGTAAAATAATCCAGAACGAAATCATTGACATGCTGGCACAAGAGATCCAGCAGACAGTGTGCAGTGATCTAAAAGCAGCCAAATATTTTTCTATAATTTTGGACTGCACACCAGACAAGAGCAAATCAGAGCAGATGACCATGGCGCCGCGTTTCGTTTCAACCGAGGATGATGGGTCAGTGCGCACGAGAGAGCACTTCCTGGAGTTTAGTGAACTGCTTGACGCAATGGGTGCGGGCATGACTGAGTTGCTCATCTCAAAACTACAGAAACATGGCATCGCCATCATGGACATTAGAGGGCAGGGGTATGACAACGGGGCGAATATGCGAGGGAGGCACAGCGGAGTTCAAAAGACCAGGCACCGGTCACCCAGGCACGGGCTGTGCTGGACTGACGACGCGCACCGCAGGCTTGGTGCGGGGAGCAGGAACGGGCCGGACCGGGCTGACGACGCGCACCACAGGCTTGGTGCGGGGAGCAGGGACGGGCCAGACCAGGCTGACGACGCGCACCCCTGGCTTGGTGCGGGGAGCAGGAACAGGCCGGGCCGGGCTGGCGACGCGCACCATTGGCTTGGTGCGGGGAGCAGGCACAGGCCGGGCCGGGCTGGCGACGCGCACCATTGGCTTGGTGCTGGATGCAGGAACAGGCCGGACCGGGCTGGCGACGCGCATCACAGGCTTGGTGCGAGGGACAGGAACAGGCCGGACCGCACTGGGAACACACACCACTGGCCTTACCCGGGGATCAGGAACGGGCCGGACCGGACTGGCAACACACCTCAGTACCTCTCGCCGTGCCTCTACATTTGCCTTCCCTCTACTCGCCAATGGCTCCCGTAACCCAGTGGCCTTCTCTCCTCGTCCACTAACTCGCCCCTTATCTGCCTCCAGCAGCCCCGTCGCCCACGGTGTGAGCCCCACCCTAAAAATGTATTGGGCTTGTCTCTCCCCCGTGGATATGGCCTCCATGGCTCTCGCCAGACTCTCCATCCTCTGCTCCCAAGTCCAACCTCTCTCCTCCTCACGCTGCTTGACCCAGTCGAGGTGGGATCTTCTGTCACGATCGTCAAACACAGTGGACCAAGGCGCAGCGTGATATGCGAACATACTTTTATTTATATTCACCCACACGAACAAAACAACAAAACGATACGTGAAGTCCTTGGTTTACAACACAAAACCAACACGGAACACGATCCCACAAAACACTGTGGAAAACAGGCTGCCTAAGTATGGTTCCCAATCAGAGACAACAAGCAACAGCTGACACTCGTTGCCTCTGATTGAGAACCACCCCGGCCAACACAGAAACACATGAGCTAGATAAAGAACCTAGAACACAAACACATAGAAACTACACACCCTGGCTCAACATAACAGAGTCCCAGAGCCAGGGCGTGACACGTATAAATTACAGTTGTATCAATGCATTGGTTGTGAACAGTGTAATCTCGTTCCCAGACACTTCCGCCCAAATGTGCAAAGGGTCTGCTGGACCAACATGTCAAACTTGGCCTTCGTTAGCAAATAGAAATACCGGGAGAAACTCCTGACGAATAGGCATTGGTATAATAGGCTTAATCTACCAACCAATCATCTCTCACAACCTCTTGCCCCTAACCGTCCACCGTATGTGTCTTCCATATGTGTCTTGCCTCGCAGTCGTGTGATTCGCTGAAATTGAATGATGACGAATACTATACTCAGTAGGTCACTCCCATAGACCCTACCTGGGAGTCGGACCCTACCTGGGAGTCGGACCCTACCTGGGAGTCAGACCCTACCTGGGAGTCGGACCCTACCTGGGAGTCGGACCCTACCTGGGAGTCGGACCCTACCTGGGAGTCGGACCCTACCTGGGAGTCAGACCCTACCTGGGAGTCGGACCCTACCTAAAAGTCGGACCCTACCTGGGAGTCGGACCCTACCTGGGAGTCGGACCCTACCTGGGAGTCGGACCCTACCTGGGAGTCAGACCCTACCTGGGAGTCAGACCCTACCTGGGAGTCGGACCCTACCTGGGAGTCGGACCCTACCTGGGAGTCAGACCCTACCTGGGAGTTCTCAACTCATTGTACTGTGTATGTATTCTTTCCCTCTTGCCTCACTCACTCACTCACTCACTCACTCACTCACTCACTCACTCACTCACTCACTCACTCACTCACTCACTCACTCACTCACTCACTCACTCACTCACTCACTAACTCACTCACTCACTCACTCACTCACTCACTCACTCACTCACTCAATCACAGTGACAAGCACTTTGAAAGTAATCTTTGTTGTACCTCAGCACAACCATAACTGATGTTGGTTTAGGTAGAGAAGCACTTATTTCAGTAGATGTTTATTGTAAATGTTTAACTGTTATTGATCTTTGGTTTCAGGTGAAACTCTGACCAGTGGACCCTGGATGGTCAGCATGGAAGGCCAAGTCATAAGTGAGGGGACACAGCCCACTTTCCTGTCTGGCCTGGCAGCATTGTTCACATGCTACTACGTTTTCAACATTTCATACCAAGAAGAGGCTGCTTGCACGCTGGAATTTATTCAAAGGTAAGTGTGTGTCTCACTCACTCACGCTCTTCACTCACACACCCACACACTCACATGCTGTTTGTTTTATTGTTATGGTTTACAGTCTTCTAAATATTGTATTGTCTTTGTTTTAATGTTGTTATTCAGCATAAATCCACAGAAAGGTACAGTCCAAAGCAGTGGAGGCTGCTGAGGGGAGGATGGCTCCTAATAATGTCTGGAATGGAGTATAATGGCTGGAATAGAATGGTATGAAACATGTGTTTGATACCATTCCATTCCGGCCAATTTTATGAAAATCCACTAGTACAAAGGCCAGCAAGGGGAAGGTTTCTAAGAAGACTGGGAGATTGGTCCAGAATAAACCAGTCTCTGTGAACCCTCATGTCTCCACTCTTCTTCGGAAGTTGAGAGACTTTGAGTGGAACCTTTAGTTCAGTGAGTGGTCACAGTTTTGTCAGTTGTGTTTATTGTTTTTGTTGCAAGCCTGTAGGAGCATACTGCTCACGTTGGCCAAGGGGTAAACAGCCTGCTGCAGGCTAAGAAGGCTGGCTGGAAAAAGCTACAGAAAGTTGAGGATGAAAAACCAGATTCAGTTTTGTCATTTCTCTTGCCTCTTACAAGGGCTCAAGGTCAGACTGTGTTTGTCTCTCACTTTTCTCTCATCACAGAAGCAATACAAGCAGCCCGTTCTAGCAATCAAGTTTAAATAAGATAGTATTTGTAAGGCAAAGAAGACATGTCTGTCTATAATCTGGATTTACTTGCATTTTTAAAGAAATTGTTCATGATCCCTGATCATTTCTTCCAGTGTAATTACACTATTGCCACCAGCCAGCAGCCTAGAAATGGCAGTATTGAGACACCATGTAGGCCCTATAGCTTCGTGAAATGTTAGGCCTAACCTGAGAAAGTGATGACCAAATAGCCTACCAATAAACATTTATCCACTAGCTAAAGCAAAGCCATGTCCTGGCACCTTTAGAAAGCCTATCATCGATTCGATAGGCATGCAGCCGCATAGACATGTTGCAATTTCAGCACTATGGACAGCGACCGGTAGTTTACTTGGTTGGGCCCAGAGAAACTGTTACACCAGTGGCTAGCGATCATTTTGGAATTTAGTTTTTTGAGACAGACAGAGACAGAGACAGACCGAGACAGAAAGAAGGTAAAGACAGGTCAACTAAGACCGACTGTAATGATGGTTGTTGCTCACCTCCCCCATCTGTGGGTGTGGCAGTCCATAGCAGAATCACTACCAACACCAGATCCCTTAATGTAATGAAAACCTGAACTCTGGCCATCTCCACGGAGACCAGACACCAGGGTTATCGTCGTGGATACAAACTCCTCCCTATCTTATTGCATTGTGCAGAATATAGTACGAGCATACAGCACGGAACGCTGCATGACGAATCCGCATTCAGGATCCAAACAGTTTTTTAAGGTGTAATACACATGAATGCCAGTAGATGGGGACCTAGTCCCACTAACACGTACTTACACAAGGTGTGTGTGTGAATCCTTGTCTGCTGGCCCTCCTAACTCAGACCATTACCAATTCCTATAGAACTCTGATACACTTCCTGCCCAGTCATCTCCATTGGATCTATCTTAGACGCTGGGACGTCACACCCACAATGGATGTCTTCTTTGGGGAGTTTGGTCCAGCGGTGTGTGAATGGCCCCGTACTGTAACTGTCCTCCATGTTCTGTCATTGCATCACCCTCTGCTACTTGTGTGCTTCTGTCTTCCTCCCCTCCTTTATTCAGAGGCTGGTTGACTTCCTTACATTAATCATGGTGTTATATATCACCTATTGGTTTAGTGCTGGAGGAAAACACACATTACATCTGATACACACACACACACTATGTGATACACACACACACACACACACACACACACACACACACACACACTACACCCAATCCTACTGTATAAAGGCCATTCTACAGCCAGTCAAAACCACTTGTTGTGTTTCCAATGAGGCTCTGTCACTCTGGGTTTGACGGCCTGGGTTCAATATGTGTGACGATCAGTTAGCTAACTAGACTGTTTACTTTTCCCTAGATTGTGTGTTATTTTGTGTGCTTGCTAAAGACAATTTGGACTAACTTGATTGTTTCTGACATATGTTCATATTTACTTGTGTGCTTTTATTCACAACTGACACACTGTTGTTTTTGTAAAGAAGTAGAGATGTGCTTGTATATGTGTTCAGTGTGAACTCCAAGCACAGATAGGACAAATGGAAATTCATTTGCTTAGGTGTTAATCATGCAAACACATTCATTTTTTATTGTGGTGTGGTGTCAGTCAGATTCAAACCTATGATCTTCTGCTCTGGAATTAGTCCACTGAGCCTCCAGGATGGAGCTACCATGCCATATTTCTATTAACTCATACAAAGCTGTACATTTTTGTCTATTCAAACAAACCCTATTTCAAAGGCAACAAGCAATCATTAAGATCAGGTGAGGCCAATTAGTGGGCGCAGCCAACATACCTGATCACATTTAACAAGATAGAGGGGGATAGGTGAGTTTAGGGTGAGTTAGCAGGATTCAGACACACAAACAGTTAGTATGAGTAAATGCATGTAACCATAAGGACATGAATATTCCATGGACGTCAACCTGTGGCAGAGAGTGACTCACTCTTCAGATGTCCGTGTTACGTCTAAATTTGGGCAGAAAACCTTGAGATGGGAGACAGCAAAATAGCAGAAACTGAAAGCTGTTCATCAAAAGCCACCAATGTAACCCTCCTCTCTGTCCATCAGGAGGTGGTTGTGTTAAATGTTTCAACAGATTATGAAGTCATCATCATCATAACTTACCTCTCAGCAGGTAACATATCACTGCTGCTATAATCACTGCTGCTACTGCTGCTATTGTTATACCAGTGATTGAACCTGAACTCAGTCCATCTGAAACTGAAGGAGAAAATACAGAGTTGCAGTTTTATTGTTGAATGTGATCATGTGACTTACAGTGAGGGGAAATAGGAAAAGTAAACTTTGTACCATCAGATGGTTTATCAGGTGTGATCTCCAGGTAGGTGAGGACCAGGTGTGTGTCTCTGGCAGTAGAGAGTTCACAGCTGTAGATTCCCTGGTGGACCACGGTTAGCTTGTGGAGCTGAAGGCTGCCAGAGTCAGACAAACTCTGAACCTGCTCCTTCCACTGGTCGTTAACGTACATCTGAGATGTGCCCTTGGTGTAGGTGGAGGTGAGGATGGTGTCTATCTGGTTGAACCTCCAGGTGAGGTTAAAGGTCAGGAGGTCAGACTGAGAGACACTGCAAGGGATGGACACTTTACCTCTTGGAGAACCCTGGACCGGATCTGAAATTATGTGATGAGAAAGTGCCTTTTTCGCTTGATCTTTGCATACTGTCTCACATTGTTGTGTTATTTTTGTAGAGTTTATAGCCAGAAAAATTGATTGATTGATTTATAAATTGTTTGATTAATAGGTTGATCAATTGATTACCTTGCTGTTTCAGGGTTGCTGTCCTTTCTACTGTCCCAGAGGTCACGGTACAGATGTTGGTTCGGTTTCTGATAAACTGTTTTGTGCTGGTGATGTCATAGAGGCCCCCGTCATCCACCTTGGTGCTGGTGGAGTTCTGGATGGTTCCAGGGTCAAATGAAAGGTCAGAGGGGGGGTCAGTGGACCAGGTGAGTTTAGGCTCAGGATAGATACCTGTAGAACTGCAGGTGATGATGTCATCTGATAACTGTATGTCCACCAAGCGGACTGGAGCTGCAACAAAGTAGACATTACATTTACATTTACATTTTACATTTTAGTCATTTAGCAGACGCTCTTAACCAGAGCGACTTACAGGAGCAATTAGGGTTAAGTGCCTTGCTCAAGGGCACATTAACGTCATTTAGCAGACGCTCTTAGCCAGAGCGACTCACAAATTGGTGCGTTCACCCTATAGCCAGTGGGATAACCACTTTACAATTTGGGGGGGGGGGGGGGGGGGGGGGGGGGGGGGGTTAGAAGGAATACTTTAGCCTATCCCAGGTATTCCTTAAAGAGGTGGGGTTTCAAATGTCTCCGGAAGGTGGTGAGTGACTCCGCTGTCCTGGCGTCGTGAGGGAGCTTGTTCCACCATTGGGGTGCCAGAGCAGCGAACAGTTTTGACTGGGCTGAGCGGGAGCTGTGCTTCCGCAGAGGAAGGGGAGCCAGCAGGCCAGAGGTGGATGAACGCAATGTCCTCGTTTGGGTGTAGGGACTGATCAGAGCCTGAAGGTACAGGGGTGCCGTTCCCCTCACTGCTCCAAAGGCAAGCACCATGGTCTTGTAGCGGATGCGAGCTTCAATTGGAAGCCAGTGGAGTGTGCGGAGGAGGGGGGTGACGTGAGAGAACTTGGGAAGGTTGAACACCAGACGGGCTGCGGCATTCTGGATGAGTTGTAGGGGTTTAATGGCACAGGCAGGGAGCCCAGCCAACAGCGAGTTGCAGTAGTCCAGACGGGAGATGACAAGTGTCTGTCTGTCTGTCTGTATGTGATGATCACTTTATGGAGCAGCCATAAAGTGATCATCACATACAGACAGACAGACAGACATTCCGTACCCTCCACTGCCATGTTAATGAAGGACTCCTTGTGGTCTTTAATAGTGCTGGTGTAACACTTGTATATGCCCTGGTCCTGGAGTGTGAGTCCTCTCAGCAGTAGTGAAGCGTTTCCTTTGGGGATCTGGTCATTGAACAGGGCTGTTCTCCCTCTGTAACGCTGGCTCTGCTGTTTGAGCTGATCTGTACTGTAGTAGTAGGAGTGGACGGTCAGGTCCTTGTCTTCTGGTTTCAGCCAGTGGATGACTTCATCACTTCCAGGCTGGAAGCTGCAGGCCAGGACACAATCCTCTGAGAACAGACAGGTTACATGGATGTCAGCAAGAGAATAAACACACACGTTAAATGAACATCTGGACAAGATGGGATTCAAACACAGACTCCTATACTCCCCAATAGTCAGATACCTTGGTAAAGTGAGTAGGCCCTTGGTTTATATCAGAGTGTTATTAACCTGTTATTATTGTTAATATTGTTAATATTAACCTGAGTTTAATCTGTCATTGTGGTCCTCCTCTGTCCTTCACCCACCCCCCTCCTCACCCACAGCACCTAACTAAAATCACAATATAAGTAAAGACTCCAGTCAGACCTGAATGACTACACTTCCTTCATGCCTCTAATCATACCACACTCATTCAGCAATCATTTACATTGTTAAACCATCTTAGCCTGTCCTGTCTGTTAAGTTGAATCACTGATCATCCATTAGTTGTTCAAACATAACCACAGAGACACTTTCTTGAGTCCTCATAGTCATTCACTTGATCACATGATGATTAATCTACACTGAACAAAAATATAAATGCAACATGTAAAGTGTTGGTCCCATGTTTCATGAGCTGAAATAAAAGATCCCAGAAATGTTCCATGTGCACAAAAAACGTATTTCTCTAAAATGTTTTGCACAAATTTGTTTACATCCTTGTTCGTGACCATTTCTCCTTTGTCAAGATAATCCATCCACGTGACAGGTGTGGCTTATCAAGAAACGAATTAAACAGCATGATCATTACACAGGTGCATCTTGTGGTGGGGACAATAGAAGGCCACTCTAAATTGTGCAGTTTTGTCACACAACACAATGCCACAGATGTCTCAAGTTTTGAGGGAGCGTGCAATTGGCATGCTGACTGCAGGAATGTCCACCAAAGCGGCATAAGCCGCCTCCAACGTTGTTTTAGAGTATTTGGCAGTACGTCCAACCAGCCTCACAACCGCAGACCACGTGTATGATGTATGTTTCAGCATGATAATGCACGGCCCCATGTCGCAAGAATCTGATCACATTTCCTGGAAGCTAAAAATGTCCCAGTTCTTCCATGGCATGCATTCTCACCAGACATGTCACCCTTTAATGCTCTGGATCAACGTGTACAATAGCGTGTTCCAGTTCCTGCCAATATCCAGCAACTTCGCACAGACATTGAAGAGGAGTGGGGCAACATTCCACAAGCCACAATCAACAGCCTGATCAAGTCTATGTTAAGGAGATGTGTCGTGCTGCATTAGGCAAAGGGTGGTCACACCAGATACTGACTGGTTTTCTGATCCACCCCTTTTTGTTAACGTATCTGTGACCAACAGATGCATATCTGTTTTCCCGGTCATGTTAAATCCATAGATTAGGGCCTAATGAATTGATTTCAATTGACTGATTTCTTTATATGAAATGTAACTCAGTCAAATCTTTGAAATTGTTGCATGTTGTATTCATATTTTTGTTCAGTGCATTCGGAAAGTATTCAGACCCCTCGACTTTTTCCACATTTTGTTACGTTACAGCCTTATTCTAAAATTGATTTTGAGATGTTTTTCAGCAGCAGGGACTGGAAGACTAGTCAGGATCGAGGATGAACGGAGCTAAGTACAGAGAGATCCTTGATGAAAACCTCCCCCAACAGGACAACAACCCTAAGCACACAGCCAAGACAACGCAGGAGTGGCTTCGGGACAAGTCTCTGAATGTCCTTGAGTGGCCCAGCCAGAGCCCGGACTTGAACCTGATCGAACATCTCCGGACAGACCTGAAAATAGCTGTGCAGCAGTAACGCTCCCATCCAACCGGACAGAGTTTGAGATGATCTGCAGAGAAGAATGGGAGAAACTCCCCAAATACAGATGTGCCAAGCTTGTAGCATCATACCCAAGAAGAATCAAGGCAAAAGGTACTTCTACAATGTACTGAGTAAAGGGTAAGAATACTTATGTAAATGTGATATTTCCATTTTTTTTATTTTATAAAATTGCAAACATTTCTAAAAACGTGTTTTTGCTTGGTCATTATGGGGTATTGTTTGTAGATTGATGAAGGGGGAAAAAAACAATTTAATCCATTTTAGAATAATGTTGTAACGTAACAAAATGTGGAAAAAGTCAAGGGGTCTGAATACTTTCCGAACGCACTGTATGTACTCCTCGAACGAAGGTGTATACAAAGGAGACGATTCTCTGATCTTAGCAGCGCCATTCTTACTCTTTCGCGTCATCGACCTTGCTCGCCTACGTGAATGTTGCAGTGCCACATCAAAAACGCTACAAAAGGTTCAATCTCTGGCTAGCGGCACTTGAATTTGGGGCAGCATTTTGACAATTGGCTGCCGCCCTCCGGCGCCCCTGTTCGGCTGCTACACCGCCGACCGCACCCTAGCCACCAGCTCATGGCGTTGCTGCAGTTCCCGCCCTCACCCCATTCCTGTTCCTCCCGAAATTCACTCCCACTATTTTGGTAGCTATGGTGATGTGTGTGTTTATATGGGATTATCCAATTGTGAAACATTAATAAAAAGGAATCTGCCAGTTAAATGATTGTTTTGTTTATGATGAAGCCGATTAGTGATTAAGGCAATAGCCTAACCTAGCCTGTTAATGTTAGCTAGCTACTACTAGTGGATATAATTTTAGCTAAAAGTAAGCTATATAGATTTGAAACAATTTGCTACCATGTCTAAGAGACGAAAACGATCAGGAAGCGAATATTTAAAAAAACGAATGAGAAAAGAGGCACCAAAGAAATTCGCTGCTGAAATGTATCAGCGTATACATTTGTATTTATTTATTTAAATAGACTACATCCTAATCTCGCTCTCTCACTCTCTTTATCTCTCTCTCTCCCCCTATCTTCCCCTCTCTCTCTCCACTCTTGCTGTCTCTCTCAGATGATTTGATTTCAGGGCCATGGACAGCTACGGAGAGAAAACATCGCTGACTGCAGAGGAAAGAGGCCACTCTAGGCGGAGACTAAATCAATAAATGCTGAAACTGATGTTGGACAATCAAATTCGCTATGTAAATAAACGAAATTCGTCAAGGCTGGGTCATTGACATAAATATTATTTTACACTGCTCCAGCGAAACGAGGCCTGCCATGGATTTATGAAAGCACTTGTTTCTAAAGCTGAAATGATCTCACTCTTTTTTTTACAGTTCTACAGGAATATTAAAATATATGTTAAATATAATTATTTATAGTTATTTCTATTGTAATTGTAACAATTATGGGATCGTGCCATGTGGGATAACAGTTGGCTGCAAAGTGATAGCAACATTGTAACTCTCCGATGCAGGGGTTAAAGTTAAATTCCCTTCTGCCTGGTAAGGGACCTCCTATATGTGCACGCGTGCACCAACATTTTTTATGGGCATAATCATTGAATTACATATATATTTGGAGCCTATTTCTTCCTATTCCAAAAAATAAGTGGTAAGCTTCATTGCCCTGCGTAGGGTAATTACACTATTGCCACCAGCCAGCAGCCTAGAAATGGCAGCATTGAGACACCATGTAGGCCCTATAGCTTCGTGAAATGTTAGGCTTAGCCTGTGAAAGTGACGACCAAATAGCCTACCAATAAACATTTATCCACTAGCTAAAGCAAAGCCATGTCCTGGCACCTTTAGAAAGCCTATCATCGATTCTACAGGCATGCAGCCGCATAGACATGTTGCAATGTCAGCACTATGGACAGCGACCTGTAGTTTACTTGGTTGGGCCCAGAGAAACTGTTACACCAGTGGCTAGCGATCATTTTGGAATTTAGTTTTTTGAGACAGACAGAGACAGAGACAGACCGAGACAGAAATAAGGTAAAGACAGGTCAACTAAGACCGACTGTAATGATGGTTGTTGCTCACCTCCCCCATCTGTGGGTGTGGCAGTCCATAGCAGAATCACTACCAACACCAGATCCCTTAATGTAATGAAAACCTGAACTCTGGCCATCTCCACGGAGACCAGACACCAGGGTTATCGTCGTGGATACAAACTCCTCCCTATCTTATTGCGTTGTGCAGAATATAGTACGAGCATACAGCACGCAACGCTGCTTGTCGAATCCGCATCCAGGATCCAAACAACAGTTTTTTAAGGTGTAATACACATGAATGCCAGTTGATGGGGACCTAGTCCCACTAACACGTACTTACGCAAGGTGTGTGTGTGAATCCTTGTCTACTGGGCCTCCTAACTCAGACCATTACCAATTCCTATAGAACTCTAATACACTTCCTGCCCAGTCATCTCCATTGGATCTATCTTAGACGCTGGGACGTCACACCCACAATGGATGTCTTCTTTGGGGAGTTTGGTCCAGCGGTGTGTGAATGGCCCCGTACTGTAACTGTCCTCCATGTTCTGTCATTGCATCACCCTCTGCTACTTGTGTGCTTCTGTCTTCCTCCCCTCCTTTATTCAGAGGCTGGTTGACTTTGTAGTGTATGTTATTCGTAGGTGTTACCGTCAATCAAGGAGTCTGCTCATACTGAACGTCGATCATAAGGTTTATTCAGATCATAAGCTTCAGCATGAGTAACAGGTGACATGACACCCGGAGAGCAGTAGTGTCGTCCAATTCTGATGTCTGCTCTGACCTATCTTCTTCGTGTACCCCTATTTATAACCAATGCAACAAGATGGGCTCCCTCTTCTGGCCAGTTTTACAATACACTTCCTGTCTATTATATGTTACATTATACTAACAACCAACATTCCATTTCGTCATGAAAAACATTTAACAAAGGCATAATCTTCAGATACGATATTCCCCCCTTTCGAGACGAAATAAACGTCTCGAAAACAAACAGAATAAGATTATGACTATTAACCATTTATCTCATTGAATATTCTTAACCTTAACCCCAAAAACCTTCTCCTCTAGAGTGTAAATACCTTTCTATGAAATACCTGTTTATGAAGTGTGAATACATTACTATGACATATGAACAACTGTTTATGAAGTATGAACACATTACTATGAATTATGAATAAATCTCTATGAAGTATGAACACATTACTATGAATTATGAATATATCTCTATGGAGTGTGAGAGCGAAAAACTGTCCAGCAGCCATCCATCCACATCAATCAAGACAGTAAAATTCTCTCACCGTTCCTCTGCCCCAGGCAACCACCGTCGGTACTCCAGATAACCTCATAACTCATGTAAATGCATTTGAAACTATGATGTAATTAAATACCCATGTAAACAAAATCCTATCCATAAATATCCACTCTCAGGCTGGTCAACCCATAGGACCTGAAAGGGAATCTCTCCCTGCTTAAACCTTCTGTCCTTAACCCCATCGAAATAAACAAAAGCATCTACAATCCTCATCTAACATCATTCTACTAAAATCAATACCTAAGAATATGACCCAATTATGTATTACACATGTCTATATTTCATTGCAGACACTGGAATGTAGTCCACTACACTTCCTCTTCCTGTAGTGTCCTCTTCCAATGGACTTGTTGATGATGGAATCAGCCACACCATCCTTGTTTCATCTCCTCCAGTCATATTGTCCCTTCATATTGTCTTTGTTTGAGTATTCCAATCTCCACATGTTCTCCCACATACTTCTGGAATGACAAGAAAATAACCGACCAAACAGTATCTTTTGCAAAACAACATTTTCAAATTAAACATCAATATCCACTAACAATCTAAAAATGATATATAAATGATGCATGAATCACATTATCCATCCCCCCCTTTGATTCATAAATCATACTAAAAATCATACTAATATTGAAAAAACAATTTGACAAATCATCAAATAATCCAAAATGATATTTATCCATCAGTAGGCCACTTGTCCCTCTTCGTCCAGATCCGGAACAGTCAACAATGGCATCTGAGTGTTGCCTCCAGGCACCACTTCTCCAACCTATCTCAATCTCATAACTTTCTCACAAGTCAGTAACATATTACACAGTGCCTTAAAATGTACCCCATCACTGCCCCCTACTGGCCTAACTGATTTTGCAACCAAATCCTTTCAAATGCCTCCCTTATAATCTTCAAAGCATCTATAACACTCGTGATATTATCTGAACTATCTGGACTCACAGTAATACACTAATATTTATCAATATTATCTTCCCAAATGTTACACCATACCATGAATGAAGTCCCCCCTTCTCCCTTAAACTTATTCTTCAATGATAGGCTTGAAGACTATGACATGTCGCCATGTGTCTGCTAAATGACTAAAATGTAAATGTAATGTCACCCTTTTAATCCTAGATTTAGCTGTGTCCAATGCTATCCCTCTTATAATGGTAAAACCTCATATGGAAGCTTCAACGTTGACCTGTAACAACATCCTATCCCCATAGGGTAAGAATATACTCTATCATAATTTCCCCTTATCCTCTAAAATTCCCATAGTCACATTGTCAGTCAAAAGCTAATCTTTTAACCATCAAAGTCCTGCTCTTCTTACTACCCGATATATAAAAAGTAACCTATTATTTGTCATTACTACCCTTAAGGTCATACTTATCCAAAGTTATCATCTAACATCCCAATCTGATCTTTCCATAAACATACCCCTTACCTCATATGTTTTATTAGACTTTTATCCCTCAATATTTCACCTGAATACTTCAGAGTTTGCAATTACCTGATTTTACTTTCCCTCTAACCAATGCTCATAGGGTAATCCCTTCACCCAAGAACACTTAAACCCTACTGTTTTGACAACAACTTAATTTTATCTGTCAATGACTGTTGCCAATTCCACAGTTATGACAAAGCTCAAAACTGACCCACACCTGACAGAGGCTGCGCAACCGTCTAACAGGTCCTGGATGGAATTCTCAACAGACATGGACCCTCAAGATTCCTCACTGATTCTTACAGAATGAGTTAATCTATCTCTAATCTTCACAACAGAGGAACGAGCAGCACTGATCAGATGCCCCCCCCCTCTGTCATCAAAATCAAAAGACCCCATACTGTAGCTTCCATGACGAATCTCTATTCTCCATTTCAGATTAATCTATATTGTTTATATTAATATTGGCTCTCCTTTTTTAACCCTATTCGTAATAACCTAAACCCCTGAGTCTCTCTTGCTGCCTCCTTCAATTTCAGAAAAGTTGTTGTCATCCTTCCTACATTTGCTATTACCATCGTATCATTAATCCCTTCCAAAGTTACCATTAACGTCGTTGATTTAGTTGATGAATTAAAACCCTTAATTCCCTCTAGTGAGAAACTACCAACATCCTATTCGATTATTCCCTGTTGGAGTGACTACTGTAATAAACTTATCCTTAACTCCCTCTGTGACTGTGGAAAGTTCTACAGACTTCAAATCTTCCATTATAAGCATCACCTTACAAATTACATAGCCCTTTAACCAATAATTCTTAACCAGAACAACTTCTAATGCTTGCACTAGATAAGTACAGATATATTCTCCCTGACCTTTCTCTGTAACATTACGCAACATAAGTGAACAGTCACTCCTAACCCTATTCCAAACTATACCTCCTTCTACTCCTGGTCCTGATAACAATACTTATTCTCCATAATTATCTCTCCATATGAGAGAAACGTCCCCATCTTAAACCCTAATAAGTATTTTTCCCCCTAAAATTGGTGCTGTATTGGTTCCCTTATAATCAAATGCAATATGTTTATGACTTTAATCCCTATCAATGTTGAAAGAGTTAAATTGCTTCTCCCTGTTGTTATAATAGACTGAAGTGTTAATGTCCTTAGTTACTCCTAGTTTTCCCCAAAGGAAAAAAATGGTCTTTGCTTGTACTTCCATCTATCACCACTAGTGTCACTTTTTCCCCCTTTCAGTTCTACCTCTAAACTTTAAAACCTCCTGATTATAACAAAATACACCTATAATGACCTTGATCTCCCTACTGGAAACTGTAAATATAGATACTCAATCACGCTCAAATCATTCAGCAACACATACTTTCTCAATGCATCTGCTCCTAACCGATTTAAACTCCTCCCCTATCTTCCCACTAAACTTTAAAATGTCCTTCCTCACTGTTCTCTCTCTGTCTTACTACTAACTTTGAAACTTAGCTTACTGTCTCAGAGTCCCTTCAACCTAGCCTACCCCTAACTTATTTTAATCTAATCTTTTCTCTCATAACATTTAAAACCTTTTCCCCTGATTTATTGACAAAATCTCTTACCACCAAATTTTAGAATATGTGATTGGGAAAATTCCCCACCTGCTTCTGACTCATTACACACAGACTTGGCAAAACCGACTAAACACCTTTTAGCCTAACCTCAAATCTCTTAGTGTAAGAATGTAACCCAAAATAACAGTCACCCCTATTAACTTTTTTCCCAGACAGATTGTCTAACAGGCAATCTAATACATTATCATCCTTCCCATGATATTATCTTTTAAGCAAATGATTCCCCAAAAACCCTACTTCTTAAAATAGTCTCCCAGACAGTCAGTCGTCTATTGGGCCTCTGATTGAATACTTCAATTTACCCCATGCATCTCTTCCCACAATGTCATTGTTATATTGTCTCTTTTAATTCCTATTTGACTTCTATAGCAGAGCTCAATTGATTCCCTAAGAGTATTTAAACTGTTTTACTACCTCAAA
Organism: Coregonus lavaretus; assembly: GCF_964263955.1. NCBI lineage: Eukaryota > Metazoa > Chordata > Actinopteri > Salmoniformes > Salmonidae > Coregonus > Coregonus lavaretus. The sequence goes on along the minus strand of NC_139989.1, from coordinate 2,833,191 downwards.
TCCCTATCCTAATTAGTTTACCTTACAGAGTGATATGTTTAACCTCTTTAGACTGAACCCAGATAAGTTTTCCCCTATTCACTATCACTTCTAATGGCCGGTGGTTTCAACTGTTAGCTATTTTCTCTTCTTCTCTAATCGAGGCTCTCAGCAATGCACCCCTTCCGGATATTCTCGGCACTCTAGAATATTTAGTGTTCACCTGAAGCACCGGTGATCTTCACTTGCTCGTTGATCTTCCTCTGTTTCTTCTTCTCCAATTATGTGTCTGTCCAGAAACTGACCGTCGATATGGAACATATGGTCCCCCCTTGGTTGATACAATTGCCTTTGATATTGTTCAGTTAAAGCTGTAACAGTGATTGTTGATTTGATTCACTCTGATTCTTCATAACCAACACTTATTTTCTTCTTCTCCACCACCAGTTATAAGTTGTATTTGATAGAGTTTTCTTCGTCCGTTTCTTCTCGTTGTGGACCTATCAGTATTCTTCAAACGGTTATCTTCTAAGTTCTGTTCTTGAAATATCATCTTCTTACCAGTGGCCTTTCCTTTAGCCTCACTGTATTATTATTTTCCTTCAATTCTTGAGGTCTTCATCCAGTCATGTTACTTCCATTTCTCCATTTCGTCTTTCCTCTCTTGTACCTTCAACTTTCATCAGAGATCAAATCTCTAGTATCCATTTCTTCTTTCCTCTCTTGCCACCTTCTGATCACAGAGTCACTTCCTTCTGATCACAGAGTCACCTCCACCCATGACCTCTCATCATCATCATCCTCTTCTCCTTAAGTTCCCAGACATCCCGATTTTCTTTCCTTCTTCTGGATTCATCTTCATCGTTGTTTCTGCTCATATTCGTCTTCATCTCTGATGCCATAATCACCCTGCTGGATGATGTCTTTCTGCTGAATCCATGTGTGAGAAAGGGGTACTAACTTCTGCCATTAGTCTCTCCTAACACTAGTCTACTTTGATTAAAAAATGACTATTTTAATCAATTTCCCCCTATATCAAGCCCTTTATATTCCTTTATTGTGAACTATCCTATTTTAGACTATTTAAGTTATAGACTTCCCCCCTAAAATTGTTAATATAACCTAAACAAATCCATTAACCATCCTGAATAATTAACCCCAATTCCTATTCCTAGTATATTACCACAGCCCATCAACTGCCAGTAAATGCAAGTTAGTCATCTTCAGACTAAAATACCCATAACCAAAGCCTTACCTTCAATACTACAATACTCCAATTCCCATAACCCCTTGCTCCATTAGCTCTAATTATCATAAATTTAAAGAATAATGTCAGTACCTGATTTCCAATCGAACTGCAATCCAGCCCAGTGATGCACATAGCTTCCAAAATGTAACTTTTATTGAAATAGAATTTGCCAAGCCCCTTGTAAAATCGTCATAACATCACATATCCTGTTAGGGAAAGATCTTGTAACCATAATCAGTACCAAACCCTTTTTGACTTGATCCTCTGCCACGTGACGTGATCACTTCCTGTATCTCCTCACTCCTCTCACTTAGCGTTCCTCTCATATGACAGAAGAACAGAGACACAACATAACATTTTAGTCGTTAATGCAGTCACTGAGTATTTCCAACCATTCAATATTCGTTCGTTCTACATTATTCACTCTAAGACTAAACTCAGAATTAAATAAATCGCTCAAAAACCTTTTTATTTTTTATTTTAATCCGTTATTGAATTCTTTAATTAAATGTATTATAATCCGCTACCATATATCTAATTTATAAATTCAATAGGCTACAAAGCAAGTTTCATCTTCAACCAATCTTTAAACTAGAATACTCGTACTAAAATCTCTCTGTCTGTGTGTTTCTCCGTCTCCCTGCAGCCCCCATGTGTTGTTTTGCAGAATCCCACGCATGCGCAAATATCATTTATTACATAGATCGCTCCAAAACATTTCATTTAATCTTAATCGTTTTATTTTAATTAATTATACTCCGTCAACATATATTTGATCTATAAATGTACTACATCTCGCCAAATAGTTTAACGTTCACATAACAGTTACTTTAACGATTTTAAAAGAGTCGTGTTCACCTCTCTCTTCCGGTAGCCCTTAAACCCCTGAACAAGAAACCCCAAACAAACATATGACCTTACGCCACCATTTTGTTTCGTCGACCGCATGTCGTAGATTTAGTGCCATAAACCAAAACGTGTCCTAATCTCGTGTCCTAAACTCCCCTTTCTGTAGTGTAGTGTCGCAAAATTAAACGCATGCGCACAACCATTCAAAAATACGTTTCCCCATGAAAGAATGATTCTCTCCTCTCTCCCCAAACAGAAAGAATAACAGCCAGCTGTAACTTCCCATGTCCCCTATAGTCAAACAACATTTAACAGCGCTCACAAAACATACAACCTGACTTACAAACACATAAACAAGTTTAAGAGACTTTCACCCGTCGCAACGGAATCTCTAAGGATACGTTAGCATGTAGCACGCAACACCATTAGCATTCAACCTTAGCAGTTAGCTTAGCCTACGGTACATCGTGACACAAAACACAATTAACACTAGCATCCAGCCACCATGATGTAGCCTGATTCACACTTTAGCCTTACAAAAATTAGCCTCAAGCCTTAGCATTTAGCATTTCGCCACGATGTACCACGTGACCCGAACCATACAATCAAGCCTTAGCAACGAGGCACCACGTGGCCTGAAACAATCCAGCCTTAGCTTCAGCCTCTAGCCAACAGCGGCCTACAACACAAATCAATATCCTGCACCGTGGCCAAATAAATAATCGTCCAATTCTCTCCCCGTCTAACTTTTTGTTGCCTTGAAAGATGAATCTCATATCCAGAGGTCAATCCCAAACCAATTTCCCGTCGACCAGAGGCAGAATATAACATAAATACACCAATTCACTTCATAATTTCCGCTTAAGAAATCAACCTGCCCAAGCCTACCACTTAACACAGGATTTGTAGCCCACTTAATAATAATAATAATTATTATTACAAGTCGCCTCGTTTCGAGGTCTTTTCCGTATTCCCGGTGCCCTAATTATGCAGATATCTCCCAACATATATATTCTCTACCAATCCATTTGTACAATCCATTGTTGTAAACAGCGTTTACACATCAACCAAATTTAGAATATTTTCGTTCAGACTCCCAGTTAACAGCAACACCATACCTCAATAACGACCCAAGTACTTTTAACTGTGCACCGTCAAAGCCCTCTCCCCAATCAACGAAATGACTGGTGTCCAAAGTTTGTGAATAATCTCACCTTTTAGCCGGCTTGAACAATAGTCAACTCACGAATCCAGGAAAGGGACCAATAACGATGCAATCAATATCTCAGCGGAGCCTCCATTATGTAGTGTATGTTATTCGTAGGTGTTACCGTCAATCAAGGAGTCTGCTCATACTGAACGTCGATCATAAGGTTTATTCAGATCATAAGCTTCAGCATGAGTAACAGGTGACATGACACCCGGAGAGCAGTAGTGTCGTCCAATTCTGATGTCTGCTCTGACCTATCTTCTTCGTGTACCCCTATTTATAACCAATGCAACAAGATGGGCTCCCTCTTCTGGCCAGTTTTACAATACACTTCCTGTCTATTATATGTTACATTATACTAACAACCAACATTCCATTTCGTCATGAAAAACATTTAACAAAGGCATAATCTTCAGATACGATAACTTCATTACATTCATTAACATTAAAGATGGTGTTATATATCACCTATTGGTTTAGTGCTGGAGGAAAACACACATTACATCTGATACACACACACACACACACATACACACACACACATACTACACCCAATCCTACTGTATAAAAGCCATTCTACAGCCAGTCAAAACCACTTGTTGTGTTTCCAATGAGGCTCAGTCACTCTGGGTTTGACGGCCTGGGTTCAATATGTGTGACGATCAGTTAGCTAACTAGACTGTTTACTTTTCCCTAGATTGTGTGTTATTTTGTGTGCTTGCTAAAGACAATTTGGACTAACTTGATTGTTTCTGACATATGTTCATATTTACTTGTGTGCTTTTATTTACAACTGAAACACTGTTGTTTTTGTAAAGAAGAAGAGATGTGCTTGTATATGTGTTCAGTGTGAACTCCAAGCACAGATAGGAAAAATGGAAATTCATTTGCTTAGGTGTTAATCATGCAAACACATTCATTTTTTATTGTGGTGTGGTGTCATTCAGATTAAAACCTATGATCTTCTGCTCTGGAATTAGTTCACTGAGCCTCCAGGATGGAGCTACCATGCCATATTTCTATTAACTCATACAAAGCTGTACATTTTTGTCTATTCAAACAAACCATATTTCAATGGAAACAAGCAATCATTAAGATCAGGTGAGGCCAATTAGTGGGCGCAGCCTACATACCTGATCACATTTAACAAGATAGAGGATAGAGAGAGTTTTGTTGATGCGGAGAACGGAATGTATATGTTTTTAAATAACATTCTGAGAACGTTCTTTGAACGTTACTAATGTTTTGTGTTTTTGATGGAAAGTTTTCTTATTGTTAATTCTGAGGCTTTACTATGGTTAATGTGGCTGACCACACCAGAGAGACTTCTAGAATGGCCTTTTTGTCTTAATCAGGAACAATGTCCTCTCCTTCTGTCTGAGGCTTTACTATGGTTAATGTGGCTGACCCCTCTTCTCCTTGACCTTGTTCTTGTTGTTGTCTTTCTATGGCTTCCTATCATTCTTCTCCATTCTGAAGTGGTATTCCACTCTGATCCTTTTCATTTTGACCATTTGTATTTGCTGGAGGGAGATAGGTGAGTTTATGGTGAGTTAGCAGGATTCAGACACACAAACAGTTAGTATGAGTAAATGCATGTAACCATAAGGACATTAATATTCCATGGACGTCAACCTGTGGCAGAGAGTGACTCCCTCTTCAGATGACCGTGTTACGTCTAAATTTGGGCAGAAAACCTTGAGATGGGAGACAGCAAAATAGCAGAAACTGAAAGCTGTTCATCAAAAGCCACCAATGTAACCCTCCTCTCTGTCCATCAGGAGGTGGTTGTGTTAAATGTTTCAACAGATTATGAAGTCATCATCATCATAACTTACCTCTCAGCAGGTAACATATCACTGCTGCTATAATCACTGCTGCTACTGCTGCTATTGTTATACCAGTGATTGAACCTGGACTCAGTCCATCTGAAACTGAAGGAGAAAATACAGAGTTGCAGTTTTATTGTTGAATGTGATCATGTGACTTACAGTGAGGGGAAATAGGAAAAGTAAACTTTGTACCATCAGATGGTTTATCAGGTGTGATCTCCAGGTAGGTGAGGACCAGGTGTGTGTCTCTGGCAGTAGAGAGTTCACAGCTGTAGATTCCCTGGTGGACCACGGTTAGCTTGTGGAGCTGAAGGCTGCCAGAGTTAGACAAACTCTGAACCTCCTCCTTTTCGCTTGATCTTTGCATACTGTCTCACATTGTTGTGTTATTTTTGTAGAGTTTATAGCCAGAAAAATTGATTGATTGATTTATAAATTGTTTGATTAATAGGTTGATCAATTGATTACCTTGCTGTTTCAGGGTTGCTGTCCTTTCTACTGTCCCAGAGGTCACGGTACAGAGGTTGGTTCGGTTTCTGATAAACTGTTTTGTGCTGGTGATGTCATAGAGGCCCCCGTCATCTACCTTGGTGCTGGTGGAGTTCTGGATGGTTCCAGGCTCAAATGAAAGGTCAGAGGGGGGGTCAATGGACCAGGTGAGTTTAGGCTCAGGGTAGATACCTGTAGAACTGCAGGTGATGATGTCATCTGATAACTGTATGTTCACCAAGCGGACTGGAGCTGCAACAAAGTAGACATTACACATGGAGCAGCCATAAAGTGATCATCACAGACAGACAGACAGACAGACAGACAGACAGACAGACAGACAGACAGACAGACAGACATTCCGTACCCTCCACTGCCATGTTAATGAAGGACTCCTTGTTGCCTTTAATAGTGCTGGTGTAACACTTGTATCTGCCCTGGTCCTGGAGTGTGAGTCCTCTCAGCAGTAGTGAAGCGTTTCCATTGGGGATCTGGTCATTGAACAGGGCTGTTCTCCCTCTGTAACGCTGGCTCTGCAGCTTGAGCTGATCTGTACTGTAGTAGTAGGAGTGGACGGTCAGGTCCTTGTCTTCTGGTTTCAGCCAGTGGATTACTTCCTCACTGCCAGGCTGGAATCTGCAGGCCAGGACACAATCCTCTGAGAACAGACAGGTTACATGGATGTCTGCAAGAGAATAAACACACACGTTAAATGAACATCTGGACAAGATGGGATTCAAACACAGACTCCTATACTCCCCAATAGTCAGATACCTTGGTAAAGTGAGTAGGCCCTTGGTTTATATCAGAGTGTTATTAACCTGTTATTAACCTGTTAAAATCACAATCTAAGTAAAGACTCCAGTCAGACCTGAATGACTACACTTCCTTCATGCCTCTAATCATACCACACTCATTCAGCAATCATTTACATTGTTAAACCATCTTAGCCTGTCCTGTCTGTTAAGTTGAATCACTGATCATCCATTAGTTGTTCAAACATAACCACAGAGACACTTTCTTGAGTCCTCATAGTCATTCACTTGATCACATGATGATTAATCTACACTGAACAAAAATATAAATGCAACATGTAAAGTGTTGGTCCCATGTTTCATGAGCTGAAATAAAAGATCCCAGAAATGTTCCATGTGCACAAAAAACGTATTTCTCTAAAATGTTTTGCACAAATTTGTTTACATCCTTGTTCGTGACCATTTCTCCTTTGTCAAGGTAATCCATCCACGTGACAGGTGTGGCTTATCAAGAAACGAATTAAACAGCATGATCATTACACAGGTGCATCTTGTGGTGGGGACAATAGAAGGCCACTCTAAATTGTGCAGTTTTGTCACACAACACAATGCCACAGATGTCTCAAGTTTTGAGGGAGCGTGCAATTGGCATGCTGACTGCAGGAATGTCCACCAAAGCGGCATAAGCCGCCTCCAACGTTGTTTTAGAGTATTTGGCAGTACGTCCAACCAGCCTCACAACCGCAGACCACGTGTATGATGTATGTTTCAGCATGATAATGCACGGCCCCATGTCGCAAGAATCTGATCACATTTCCTGGAAGCTAAAAATGTCCCAGTTCTTCCATGGCATGCATTCTCACCAGACATGTCACCCTTTAATGCTCTGGATCAACGTGTACAATAGCGTGTTCCAGTTCCTGCCAATATCCAGCAACTTCGCACAGACATTGAAGAGGAGTGGGGCAACATTCCACAAGCCACAATCAACAGCCTGATCAAGTCTATGTTAAGGAGATGTGTCGTGCTGCATTAGGCAAAGGGTGGTCACACCAGATACTGACTGGTTTTCTGATCCACCCCCCTACCTTTTTGTTAACGTATCTGTGACCAACAGATGCATATCTGTTTTCCCGGTCATGTTAAATCCATAGATTAGGGCCTAATGAATTGATTTCAATTGACTGATTTCTTTATTTGAACTGTAACTCAGTCAAATCTTTGAAATTGTTGCATGTTGTATTCATATTTTTGTTCAGTGCATTCGGAAAGTATTCAGACCCCTCGACTTTTTCCACATTTTGTTACGTTACAGCCTTATTCTAAAATTGATTTTGAGATGTTTTTCAGCAGCAGGGACTGGAAGACTAGTCAGGATCGAGGATGAACGGAGCTAAGTACAGAGAGATCCTTGATGAAAACCTCCCCCAGAGTGCTCAGGACCTCAGACTGGGGCGAATGTTCACCTTCCAACAGGACAACAACCCTAAGCACACAGCCAAGACAATGCAGGAGTGGCTTCGGGACAAGTCTCTGAATGTCCTTGAGTGGCCCAGCCATAGCCTGGACTTGAACCTGATCGAACATCTCCGGACAGACCTGAAAATAGCTGTGCAGCAGTAACGCTCCCCATCATACCGGACAGAGCTTGAGATGATCTGCAGAGAAGAATGGGAGAAACTCCCCAAATACAGGTGTGCCAAGCTTGTAGCATCATACCCAAGAAGAATCAAGGCAAAAGGTGCTTCTACAATGTACTGAGTAAAGGGTAAGAATACTTATGTAAATGTGATATTTCAATTTATTTTATTTTATAAAATTGCAAACATTTCTAAAAATGTGTTTTTGCTTGGTCATTATGGGGTATTGTTTGTAGATTGATGAAGGGGGAAAAAACTATTTAATCCATTTTAGAATAATGTTGTAACGTAACAAAATGTGGAAAAAGTCAAGGGGTCTGAATACTTTCCGAACGCACTGTATGTACTCCTCGAACGAAGGTGTATACAAAGGAGACGATTCTCTGATCTTAGCAGCGCCATTCTTACTCTTTCGCGTCATCGACCTTGCTCGCCTACGTGAATGTTGCAGTGCCACATCAAAAACGCTACAAAAGGTTCAATCTCTGGCTAGCGGCACTTGAATTTGGGGCAGCATTTTGACAATTGGCTGCCGCCCTCCGGCGCCCCTGTTCGGCTGCTACACCGCCGACCGCACCCTAGCCACCAGCTCATGGCGTTGCTGCAGTTCCCGCCCTCACCCCATTCCTGTTCCTCCCGAAATTCACTCCCACTATCTTGGTAGCTATGGTGATGTGTGTGTTTATATGGGATTATCCAATTGTGAAACATTAATAAAAAGGAATCTGCCAGTTAAATGATTGTTTTGTTTATGATGAAGCCGATTAGTGATTAAGGCAATAGCCTAACCTAGCCTGTTAATGTTAGCTAGCTACTACTAGTGGATATAATTTTAGCTAAAAGTAAGCTATATAGATTTGAAACAATTTGCTACCATGTCTAAGAGACAAAAACGATCAGGAAGCGAATATTTAAAAAAACGAATGAGAAAAGAGGCACCAAAGAAATTCGCTGCTGAAATGTATCAGCGTGCAGCAATGTCCATCAGCCCGTGTGGAGAATGACAAGCCTCCGAGGACATTCATTCGCCGAGAACGAGTCCCCGTTCGCTGAATCTAGCAGCGAAGAGCAAACCGGAGGAGTCCGAGCCATGCACTTCCACTGATGATGACAGCTCTCTGGCTGGACAAGAACAGGTGGTTGCACCAGGCCTAGCCACACTCAAAACAATGCCGGCGAAGACCCTACTATCTTGGACCCGGACTCAGATTCGTCGCTCCCCGTCCCCGATGACAGTGGTGATGCTGCTGCTAAATCCAACTCCCAGACAAAAAACATAAAAGATCCCGGTGAGTAGCCAAAATATATGAATGGATCTTTACGGGATATGTTAGTGCAGGCTGGGCCACATCAGGATAAAGAGGGGAATTTCCCAAGAGATGAGGGGCAACGAAAGTTTTCGGTTGCCCACTACAATAGGAGGATGGCGAACGGGGATTGAGTGGAGAGACCATGGCCTGTCTATTCCAAGCAAAACGATGCAGCCTTCTGTTTTTGCTGCAAGCTTTTTTCACAGGAGTGCAAATCTGCGCTGGTCAGGGATGGAACCAGGGACTGGAAGAATCTGTGCCACCTCCTCAGCTCGCATAAGAAGTCGCATGACCACCTAGATAGTTTCCAAAGGTGGAAGGAGCTGGAGATCAGGCTGGTGTCCAAGCAAACTATTGATGCTCAAGCCCAACGGGCTATTGACGGAGAGACTCTCCACTGGCAGCAGGTGATGCAGAGGCTCATAGCCCTGATACGCGTAATGGCCACCCAGAACATTGCGTTACGTGGAACCACCGATAGGCTGAACGAGCCAAATAATAGGAACTTTCTCAAGTTTGTGGAAATGCTGGGTATCTTTGATGGAGTCATGAAGGAGCATGTAAGGAGAGTACAGTCCAAAGAAACACATGTGCACTACCTCGGTAAAATAATCCAGAACGAAATCATTGACATGCAGGCACAAGAGATCCAGCAGACAGTGTGCAGTGATCTAAAAGCAGCCAACTATTTTTCTATAATTTTGGACTGCACACCAGACAAGAGCAAAACAGAGCAGATGACCATGGCGGCGCGTTTTGTTTCAACCGAGGATGATGGGTCAGTGCGCACGAGAGAGCACTTCCTGGAGTTTAGTGAACTGCTTGACGCAATGGGTGCAGGCATGACCGAGTTGCTCATCTCAAAACTACAGAAACATGGCATCGCCTTCATGGACATGAGAGGGCAGGGGTATGACAACGGGGCGAATATGCGAGGGAGGCACAGCGGAGTTCAAAAGAGAGTGCAGGATGTCAATCCGAGGGCCTTTTTTGTGCCATGCAGCGTGCACTCGTTGAACCTGGTTCTCTCTGATGCAGCATCGTGTTGCTTGGAGGCGGCTGAGTTTTTTAATACCATCCAAGAGATTTATACATTTATACAAATGTTGGAGACAAACAGTATTGCCGCCAAGATGAACAACTTTGGCTTCATGTGCGCAGTGGTCGTTTGGCATGACATCTTGTTCGAAGGGAACATCACCAGTAAGAGTTTGCAGGCGGTGAGTTTTAACATTTCACTAGCAGTGGCTCAACTGAACTCAACCAGGGTATTACTCCAAGACTACCGCTCCAATGCAGCTTTCGCTGGCGCTTTAGCAAGCGCAAAATAGTTGGCAGAGGAGATGGGTATTGAGCCCTGTTTCCCAGTGCAGCCCACGCTCCGTCCCAGGAAGAAGAGGAGTCTGTTTGGCTACGAGGGTGAGGATGAGCCTGTGACTGACCCTCAGCAGAAATTCAAAGTACTGTAATGACCCGGCTGGGTCATAAAGGAAGAAGAGACTGACACCAGGTGTGCAGGGCAGAACACAGGTTTATTCCTAAACTGGACTATTGTTCAGGCCACAGCCCACGCCGCTAAATTCCGAACGTACACAAATACACAATGTCAAGTTAAGTGGCAGACTCATAGGAGCAGATCAGGATCCCGAATAGAAAGAGAGAGAGATGAGACAATAACCCCTATTCATGCTTTTCAAAACCCCGTGGGATTACACATCATAGAAAATACAGAGTTGCAGTTTTATTGTTGAATGTGATCATGTGACTTACAGTGTGGGTAAATAGTAAAAGTAAACTTTGTACCATCAGAGAGTTTATCAGGTGTGATCTCCAGGTAGGTGAGGACCAGGTGTGTGTCTCTGGCAGTAGAGAGTTCACAGCTGTAGATTCCCTGGTGGACCACGGTTAGCTTGTGGAGCTGAAGGCTGCCAGAGTCAGACAAACTCTGAACCTGCTCCTTCCACTGGTCGTTAACGTACATCTGAGATGTGCCCTTGGTGTAGGTGGAGGTGAGGATGGTGTCTATCTGGTTGAACCTCCAGGTGAGGTTAAAGGTCAGGAGGTCAGACTGAGAGACACTGCAGGGGATGGACACTTCACCTCTTGGAGAACCCTGGACCGGATCTGAAATTATGTCATGAGAAAGTGCCTTTTTCGCTTGATCTTTGCATACTGTCTCACGTTGTTGTGTTATTTTTGTAGAGTTTATAGCCAGAAAAATTGATTGATTGATTTATAAATTGTTTGATTAATAGGTTGATCAATTGATTACCTTGCTGTTTCAGGGTTGCTGTCCTTTCTACTGTCCCAGAGGTCACGGTACAGATGTTGGTTCGGTTTCTGATAAACTGTTTTGTGATGGTGATGTCATAGAGGCCCCCGTCATCCAACTTAATGCTGGTATAGTTCTGTATGGTTCCAGGCTCAAATGAAAGGTCAGAGGGGGGGTCAATGGACCAGGTGAGTTTAGGCTCAGGGTAGATACCTGTAGAATTGCAGGTGATGATGTCATCTGATATCTGTATGTCCACCAAGCGGACTGGAGCTGCAACAAAGTAGACATTACACATGGAGCAGCCATAAAGTGATCATCACAGACAGACAGACAGACAGACAGACAGACATTCCGTACCCTCCACTGCCATGTTAATGAAGGACTCCTTGTGGTCTTTAATAGTGCTGGTGTAACACTTGTATATGCCCTGGTCCTGGAGTGTGAGTCCTCTCAGCAGTAGTGAAGCGTTTCCATTGGGGATCTTGTCATTGAACAGGGCTGTTCTCCCTCTGTAACGCTGGCTCTGCAGCTTGAGCTGATCTGTACTGTAGTAGTAGGAGTGGACGGTCAGGTCCTTGTCTTCTGGTTTCAGCCAGTGGATGACTTCATCACTTCCAGGCTGGAAGCTGCAGGCCAGGACACAATCCTCTGAGAACAGACAGGTTACATGGATGTCTGCAAGAGAATAAACACACACGTTAACTGAGCATCTGGACAAGAGGGGATTCAAACACAGACTCCTATACTCCCCAATAGTCAGATACCTTGGTAAAGTGAGTAGGCCCTTGGTTTATATCAGAGTTTTATTAACCTGTTATTATTGTTAATATTGTTAATATTAACCTGAGTTTAATCTGTCATTGTGGTCCTCCTCTGTCCTTCACCCACCCCCCTCCTCACCCACAGCACCTAACTAAAATCACAATCTAAGTAAAGACTCCAGTCAGACCTGAATGACTACACTTCCTTCATGCCTCTAATCATACCACACTCATTCAGCAATCATTTACATTGTTAAACCATCTTAGCCTGTCCTGTCTGTTAAGTTGAATCACTGATCATCCATTAGTTGTTCAAACATAACCACAGAGACACTTTCTTGAGTCCTCATAGTCATTCACTTGATCACATGATGATTAATCTACACTGAACAAAAATATAAATGCAACATGTAAAGTGTTGGTCCCATGTTTCATGAGCTGAAATAAAAGATCCCAGAAATGTTCCATGTGCACAAAAAACGTATTTCTCTAAAATGTTTTGCACAAATTTGTTTACATCCTTGTTCGTGACCATTTCTCCTTTGTCAAGGTAATCCATCCACGTGACAGGTGTGGCTTATCAAGAAACGAATTAAACAGCATGATCATTACACAGGTGCATCTTGTGGTGGGGACAATAGAAGGCCACTCTAAATTGTGCAGTTTTGTCACACAACACAATGCCACAGATGTCTCAAGTTTTGAGGGAGCGTGCAATTGGCATGCTGACTGCAGGAATGTCCACCAAAGCGGCATAAGCCGCCTCCAACGTTGTTTTAGAGTATTTGGCAGTACGTCCAACCAGCCTCACAACCGCAGACCACGTGTATGATGTATGTTTCAGCATGATAATGCACGGCCCCATGTCGCAAGAATCTGATCACATTTCCTGGAAGCTAAAAATGTCCCAGTTCTTCCATGGCATGCATTCTCACCAGACATGTCACCCTTTAATGCTCTGGATCAACGTGTACAATAGCGTGTTCCAGTTCCTGCCAATATCCAGCAACTTCGCACAGACATTGAAGAGGAGTGGGGCAACATTCCACAAGCCACAATCAACAGCCTGATCAAGTCTATGTTAAGGAGATGTGTCGTGCTGCATTAGGCAAAGGGTGGTCACACCAGATACTGACTGGTTTTCTGATCCACCCCCCTACCTTTTTGTTAACGTATCTGTGACCAACAGATGCATATCTGTTTTCCCGGTCATGTTAAATCCATAGATTAGGGCCTAATGAATTGATTTCAATTGACTGATTTCTTTATATGAACTGTAACTCAGTCAAATCTTTGAAATTGTTGCATGTTGTATTTATATTTTTGTTCAGTGCATTCGGAAAGTATTCAGACCCCTTGACTTTTTCCACATTTTGTTACGTTACAGCCTTATTCTAAAATTGATTTTGAGATGTTTTTCAGCAGCAGGGACTGGAAGACTAGTCAGGATCGAGGATGAACGGAGCTAAGTACAGAGAGATCCTTGATGAAAACCTCCCCCAGAGTGCTCAGGACCTCAGACTGGGGCGAATGTTCACCTTCCAACAGGACAACAACCCTAAGCACACAGCCAAGACAACGCAGGAGTGGCTTCGGGACAAGTCTCTGAATGTCCTTGAGTGGCCCAGCCAGAGCCCGGACTTGAACCTGATCGAACATCTCCGGACAGACCTGAAAATAGCTGTGCAGCAGTAACGCTCCCATCCAACCGGACACAACGTGGTCCTCTGTAGCTCAGCTGGTAGAGCACGGCGCTTGTGACGCCAAGGTAGTGGGTTCGATCCCCGGGACCACCCATACACAAAAAAAATTATGCACGCATGACTGTAAGTCGCTTTGGATAAAAGCGTCTGCTAAATGGCATATTATTATTATTATTATGATCTGCAGAGAAGAATGGGAGAAACTCCCCAAATACAGATGTGCCAAGCTTGTAGCATCATACCCAAGAAGAATCAAGGCAAAAGGTGCTTCTACAATGTACTGAGTAAAGGGTAAGAATACTTATGTAAATGTCATATTTCCATTTATTTTATTTTATAAAATTGCAAACATTTCTAAAAACGTGTTTTTGCTTGGTCATTATGGGGTATTGTTTGTAGATTGATGAAGGGGGAAAAAAACAATTTAATCCATTTTAGAATAATGTTGTAACGTAACAAAATGTGGAAAAAGTCAAGGGGTCTGAATACTTTCCGAACGCACTGTATGTACTCCTCGAACGAAGGTGTCTACAAAGGAGACGATTCTCTGATCTTAGCAGCGCCATTCTTACTCTTTCGCGTCATCGACCTTGCTCGCCTACGTGAATGTTGCAGTGCCACATCAAAAACGCTACAAAAGGTTCAATCTCTGGCTAGCGGCACTTGAATTTGGGGCAGCATTTTGACAATTGGCTGCCGCCCTCCGGCACCCCTGTTCGGCTGCTACACCGCCGACCGCACCCTAGCCACCAGCTCATGGCGTTGCTGCAGTTCCCGCCCTCACCCCATTCCTGTTCCTCCCGAAATTCACTCCCACTATCTTGGTAGCTATGGTGATGTGTGTGTTTATATGGGATTATCCAATTGTGAAACATTAATAAAAAGGAATCTGCCAGTTAAATGATTGTTTTGTTTATGATGAAGCCGATTAGTGATTAAGGCAATAGCCTAACCTAGCCTGTTAATGTTAGCTAGCTACTACTAGTGGATATAATTTTAGCTAAAAGTAAGCTATATAGATTTGAAACAATTTGCTACCATGTCTAAGAGACAAAAACGATCAGGAAGCGAATATTTAAAAAAAACGAATGAGAAAAGAGGCACCAAAGAAATTCGCTGCTGAAATGTATCAGCGTGCAGCAATGTCCATCAGCCCGTGTGGAGAATGACAAGCCTCCGAGGACATTCATTCGCCGAGAACGAGTCCCCGTTCGCTGAATCTAGCAGCGAAGAGCAAACCGGAGGAGTCCGAGCCATGCACTTCCACTGATGATGACAGCTCTCTGGCTGGACAAGAACAGGTGGTTGCACCAGGCCTAGCCACACTCAAAACAATGCCGGCGAAGACCCTACTATCTTGGACCCGGACTTAGATTCGTCGCTCCCCGTCCCCGATGACAGTGGTGGTGCTGCTGCTAAATCCAACTCCCAGACAAAAAACATAAAAGATCCCGGTGAGTAGCCAAAATATATGAATGGATCTTTACGGGATATGTTAGTGCAGGCTGGGCCACATCAGGATAAAGAGGGGAATTTCCCAAGAGATGAGGGGCAACGAAAGTTTTCGGTGGCCCACTACAATAGGAGGATGGCGAACGGGGATTGAGTGGAGAGACCATGGCTTGTCTATTCCAAGCAAAACGATGCAGCCTTCTGTTTTTGCTGCAAGCTTTTTTCACAGGAGTGCAAATCTGCGCTGGTCAGGGATGGAACCAGGGACTGGAAGAATCTGTGCCACCTCCTCAGCTCGCATGAGAAGTCGCATGACCACCTAGATAGTTTCCAAAGGTGGAAGGAGCTGGAGATCAGGCTGGTGTCCAAGCAAACTATCGATGCCCAAGCCCAACGGGCTATTGACGGAGAGACTCTCCACTGGCAGCAGGTGCTGCAGAGGCTCATAGCCCTGATACGCGTAATGGCCACCCAGAACATTGCGTTACGTGGGACCACCGATAGGCTGAACGAGCCAAATAATAGGAACTTTCTCAAGTTTGTGGAAATGCTGGGTATCTTTGATGGAGTCATGAAGGAGCATGTAAGGAGAGTACAGTCCAAAGAAACACATGTGCACTACCTCGGTAAAATAATCCAGAACGAAATCATTGACATGCTGGCACAAGAGATCCAGCAAACAGTGTGCAGTGATCTAAAAGCAGCCAAATATTTTTCTATAATTTTGGACTGCACACCAGACAAGAGCAAAACAGAGCAGATGACCATGGCGACCGAGGATGATGGGTCAGTGCGCACGAGAGAGCACTTCCTGGAGTTTAGTGAACTGCTTGACGCAATGGGTGCGGGCATGACCGAGTTGCTCATCTCAAAACTACAGAAACATGGCATCGCCATCATGGACATGAGAGGGCAGGGGTATGACAACGGGGCGAATATGCGAGGGAGGCACAGCGGAGTTCAAAAGAGAGTGCAGGATGTCAATCCGAGGGCCTTTTTTGTGCCATGCAGCGTGCACTCGTTGAACCTGGTTCTCTCTGATGCAGCATCGTGTTGCTTGGAGGCGGCTGAGTTTTTTAACACCATCCAAGAGATTTATACATTTATACAAATGTTGGAGACAAACAGTATTGCCGCCAAGATGAACAACTTTGGCTTCATGTGCGCAGTGGTCGTTTGGCATGACATCTTGTTCGAAGGGAACATCACCAGTAAGAGTTTGCAGGCGGTGAGTTTTAACATTTCACTAGCAGTGGCTCAACTGAACTCAACCAGGGTATTACTCCAAGACTACCACTCCAATGCAGCTTTCGCTGGCGCTTTAGCAAGCGCAAAATAGTTGGCAGAGGAGATAGGTATTGAGCCCTGTTTCCCAGTGCAGCCCACGCTCCGTCCCAGGAAGAAGAGGAGTCTGTTTGGCTACGAGGGTGATGATGAGCCTGTGACTGACCCTCAGCAGAAATTCAAAGTACTGTAATGACCCGGCTGGGTCATAAAGGAAGAAGAGACGGACACCAGGTGTGCAGGGCAGAACACAGGTTTATTCCTAAACTGGACTATTGTTCAGGCCACAGCCCACGTCGCTAAATTCCGAACGTACACAAATACACAATGTCAAGTTAAGTGGCAGACTCATAGGAGCAGATCAGGATCCCGAATAGAAAGAGAGAGAGATGAGACAATAACCCCTATTTATGCTTTTCAAAACCCCGCGGGATTACACATCATGCCAGTAAAATGCTATCAATTCACAGACCTTTGTTGGCAACTTAATTGCCAGTCATTTCCTGTATAATTTACAGTACATTTCTTCCAGTGTAATTACACTATTGCCACCAGCCAGCAGCCTAGAAATGGCAGCATTGAGACACCATGTAGGCCCTATAGCTTCGTGAAATGTTAGGCCTAACCTGAGAAAGTGATGACCAAATAGCCTACCAATAAACATTTATCCATTAGCTAAAGCAAAGCCATGTCCTGGCACCTTTAGAAAGCCTATCATCGATTCGATAGGCATGCAGCCGCATAGACATGTTGCAATTTCAGCACTATGGACAGCGACCGGTAGTTTACTTGGTTGGGCCCAGAGAAACTGTTACACCAGTGGCTAGCGATCATTTTGGAATTTAGTTTTTTGAGACAGACAGAGACAGAGACAGACCGAGACAGAAAGAAGGTAAAGACAGGTCAACTAAGACCGACTGTAATGATGGTTGTTGCTCACCTCCCCCATCGGTGGGTGTGGCAGTCCATAGCAGAATCACTACCAACACCAGATCCCTTAATGTAATGAAAACCTGAACTCTGGCCATCTCCACGGAGACCAGACACCAGGGTTATCGTCGTGGATACAAACTCCTCCCTATCTTATTGCATTGTGCAGAATATAGTACGAGCATACAGCACGCAACGCTGCTTGTCGAATCCGCATCCAGGATCCCCCCCCCCCCCAAACCTTTCCGTCCGTCCTGGCATATTTAACCCCTGCTAGCACCCATGAGAACAATAACACACCCACGAACACAGAACACAATACCGGGTCGTTACAGTACATTTCTTTAATCAGATTCTTGATTCTGCTATCCAGTCTGTCAACGAGCGCTTTACGCAGCTCGAAGAGCACAGCAGTATTTTCAGCATCCTGTACAACATCCCCACCATCAAGGACATGGACACTGCAGCACTTACCAGGGACTGCGCAACACTGGAGAGGGCCCTTACGTACTCCGATTCCAGGGACATCGACGCAAAAGATCTGTGTAATGAGCTCAAAGTCTTGAGCAGGAGACTGGACAGTGAGGCAAAACCACTCGATGCACTGTTGTACATATCCAGACACCAAATGGCCTCCTTGTATCCCCATGCCTTTGTTGCCCTGAGAGTTCTTCTCACACTCCCGGTGACAGTGGCAAGTGGAGAGCGCACATTCTCCAAGCTCAAACTCATCAAAAACTACCCGCGCTCTACTATAACGTTATCACTTGTTTGTGCGCTATGACCCGATACACATAGACACAAGAAGAAAACAAGGGAGCTCCTGATCTGCCGGGGAGGGGTGGAACCAGCCATGACTAAGCATTTTTATGTCCACTATATAAGACGTCAGCATTTCCTGTTCATTGGGCTCTCACTCTATCCACTTGGTTGTGTGGGTTTTGCGACCAGCTCCCTTATCAATAAGTTATTTGAATAAAGATTTAGTTTAAGTGTAACTCTGACTTGTGTGATAAGTTTGTCTCTCCTCATTTGATAGTATTTAAAATATCCACCACAATTCCCAACCTGGCCACATTCCATCATGGCCACCTAATCATCCCCCTCATTCCTAATTGGCATACATCACTCCTCACTTCTCCACCTGATAGCTGATGTGTGGTGAGTGTTCTGGCACAAAAGTGGTCACCATGCATCACTGAGGTGGGTGCTACACATTGATGGTGATGAGGTGAGTTTCCCCCTACTATGTAAAGCGCTTTGAGTAGAAAAGTGCTATATAAATCCAATCAATTATTATTAATTATAATGATTTGTATACAATCACGAATACTTTGGAACAGATTTCCAAAATTAAAATCATTTGGAGATGATTTCCTGGTGTTTTTACCGTCTTCTATGTACAACAATGAACATTTGAAAAATAAAAGGATAAAAGGGGGCCAAAAAACTTAGGGGGCCAAATAAAACCACCCACTGGCCAAATTCGGCTCGCAGGCCGCCAGTTGGGGAACCCTGACCTAGGAGTTAAATTGGTAAAGCCTTCTCACTCACGGGTGCAACAAACATAGCCTCTTACAAGGCACACCTCAACATGTTGTTGAGCCAGAAGCAACAATACCATGCACCCACTAGTGGTCAAAAGGTTTTTGCTGCTCCAAAGATACAATACGGTACGGTACTGTATTCTATGGGGTGGAATTACAGTACCATTCGAAATAGAGCAATTATTTATCCGCCCACAACATTTTCCCACTATGCACCATAATTTACAGTATGCTGTAGTAAAACGTTTCAGAGTATTTTACTGTTGATAATACCAAAATGTACCGTATTGTCACGATCGTCAAACACAGTGGACCAAGGCGCAGCATGATATGCGAACATACTTTTATTTATATTCACCCACACGAACAAAACAACAAAACGATACGTGAAGTCCTTGGGTTACAACACAAAACCAACACGGAACAAGATCCCACAAAACACTGTGGAAAACAGGCTGCCTAAGTATGGTTCCCAATCAGAGACAACAAGCAACAGCTGACACTCGTTGCCTCTGATTGAGAACCACCCCGGCCAACACAGAAACACATGAGCTAGATAAAGAACCTAGAACACAAACACATAGAAACTACACACCTCTGGGATCCTTGCTTGACCACGTGAATGTTGCAGTGCCACATCAAAAAAGCTACAAAATGTTCTGTCTCTGCCTACCTTATTAGCTAGTTAGCTAGCTAGCCTGCTAGCTATAGCTATTTCACTTTTCAGTTGGCTTTTCTACCGCAAGGACATGACAAACATCAAAGTAGCAGCACATCCATATCTTTCATTTTTATACTAGAAGGGATACATTAAAAGATGCAAAGTAGACACAGGGGCGGGAATTCCGTTGCAAAACTCGCTAAATACTGCCCCTTAGTCTTCGCAAGGAATGATATGTCAGGTATCAATTTCCAGGTAGAGAAAAACTGCATCGAATGCAACGGGCCAGGGTTCTGGTCTAGAAGCACGGTTTAGACTTCTCCTACAATTTTGCTTCTGTACTGCACACCCGACCCAGCCCAGAAATACAATCTCCATAGATGACCACATAAAGAAGTCAGAGTTTAAAATTCCTAATAAGACACTTTAGTCATCACCTTTGTGCACAAAACATCCATTTAAGTATCCAAATTATTTATACATATATTTTTGTTTTGTTTTTTCATCACTCATAGCCGAAGATATTAACATTTTTATATTCATTCATCCAACGTCTGCCATGTTTTTGGATGACATGGTCGCTTCTCGCACTGCTCCCTGTGCACACTGAGTGCTAGTGCGCATGTGATGTCGGGCCAAAGCCGATTAATGCTTGATCCGGAAATGTGGTCCGGAGGCTCCATACTGAGGGTGTGAAGCAATTGCGGAGCCTCCGGGGGCTTGCGGAGGCCAAATCAAGCTCCGTACGACAATGCCGTGCACCTCCCAAATGTTATAACGATACAGAGGTCTCCGTATTGCTCTGCATTGACATGACTGGTTAACTGTAGGTGCGGTCAATATGTCCTGTATAAACACAAACTCTCTTACTTGACAACTTCCTTCACAACAGCTCTGCGAAGTGCAAGGATGATGAATTCCCTGACTTCTGTAGAGGTCGGATCTCAGTAAATGCTGTATGACCAATGCAGACACCGGATTGACCATGCTGCTAGCTTTATTAACCAGATGCAACCAAATGTAGACGGTCCATGAATTGGTGAATGCGAACGTGAGTAGATTACTTCAAAAACAACGGTTGGACATCCAGTTCTTATTATACCTCAGTGGTCGAATGACTGGCGTATTACAAGGAGCCGCCCCATTTGTTATGAAAAACGGTATTGCAACACTGCACTCCGTCAGCCCTGTTTGCGTATTCTCTGTAGATCCCAAGGTATTGTCCTTCAGGCGTTTGTATTGGCTGTGCGATGCGCCCTCTGCAGAAGTAAGGGCAATCATAATTATTGTGCTTCGTTGAACAGAGCTTTTGTGAAGGATGTTGTCAAGGAAGTGAGTTTGTGTTTGTACAGGATGTACCGCCCCCACCTACCGTCAACCAATCATGTCAGTGCTGAGCTATACGAAACGCGCACAGCGATGTGGTACGGAGCTTGATTTGGGCTCCGCACGCCTCTGGAAGCTCCACAATTGCATCAAACCATCCATACCATGCCTCCGGAAGCATTGCCAGATCAAGCACCAATTGCTTTTGAAAGTGTGCCTAGGGAGTACGGCTAGGGGCACTGGAGTTCCGGACACCCCCGCATCCCCCACAAGGCAGGGGGGCCCATCAACTGTCATTGATGTCTATTTTTTTTCAATGTAATAAATCATTTGGACAGTAACCCTTCCAAAAAGTAATTAATTCATAAACCTTATTAATTTCCATATGTACTAGGAAGCTAAGTGTTTACTTCTTGGAATTCAGGAATGTGACTGAAAAGTGCCCTAGCTCTTGAAAAAGAAAAAAATCAACTGATTGAAAGTATAATGGAGATATCTGCGAACAAATGCTGTGGTCAAGGCTATGCCGGTGCCAGTGCAATTTGTGGAGCTTCCTCAGGTGTTCAAAAGCTCATATCAGAGTCAATTTGCACTTATTGTGATGGTTCTATGACATTCAATGAAATAAATATTCTAAACAAGAGATTAAAATGCATTTTTATATGATTTGATTATTTCTATCAATGCTAGATTTTTTTATGCATATCAATGGTTGTAAAAGTAGGTCAGATGTTAAGGACAACTGCACTTGTTTTGATGTTTCTATGACAATCAATGCAAAAGGTATTGCAAACAAGAGATTACATTTTTTATATGATTGGATTATTTCTATGAAATCAACAGTTGACTTTATCTTCCAGGTCCCTAACACAAACATTTGCTCGTGAAATATCCTTCATAGTAATGTTACAGGCTTTGGTTTTTCCATTTACACTTAACAAAAATATAAACACAACATTAAACAATTTCAAAGATTTTACTGAGTTACAGTTCATATAATGAAATCAGTCAATTGAAATAAATTCATTATGTCCTAATCTATGGATTTCACGACTGGGAATACAGATATGCATCTGTTGGTCACTGATACTTATTTTTTTTAAGGTAGGGGCATGGATCATTAAACCAGTCAGTATCTGGTGACCACAACTTGCCTCATGCAGCGCGACACATCTCCTTTGCATGGAGTTGATCAGGCCCACTCCTCTTCAATGGCTGTGTGAAGTTGCTTGATATTGGTGGGAACTGGAACACGCTGTCCTACAAATCGATCCAGAGCATCCCAAACATGCTCAATGGGTGACATATTTGGTGAGTATGCAGGCCATGGAAGAACTGGGACATTATCATATTTTAGGAATTGTGTACAGATCCTTGTGATTTGGGGCCATGCATTATCATGCTGAAACATGAGGTTATGGCAGCGGATGAATGGCACAACAATGGACCTCAGGATCTCTTCACGGTATCTCTGTGCAAATTGCCATCGATAAAATGCAATTGTGTTCGTTGTCCGTAGCTTATGCCTGCCCATACCATAACCCCATGGGGCACTCTCTTCACAACGTTGACATCAGCAAACCGCTCGCCCTCACAACGCCAACGGTACAGTTGAAACCGGGAAGAGCACACTTCTCCAGCATGCCAGTGGCCATCGAAGTTTAGCATTTGCCCACTGAAGTCGGTTACGACGCCGAACTGCAGCCAAGTAAAGACCCTGGTGAGGACGATGAGCACGGAGCTGGCGTGGTTACACGTGGTCTGCGGTTGAGGCCAGTTGGATGTACTGACAAATTCTCTAAAACGACGTTGGAAGTGGCTTATGGTAGAGAAATGAACATTCAATTCTCTGGCAACAGCTCTGGTGGACATTCCTGCAGTCAGCATGGCAATTGCATTATTCCTCAAAACTTGAGACATCTGTGGCATTGTGTTGTGTAACTGCACATGTTAGTGGCCTTTTATTGTCCCCAGCACAAGGTGCACCTGTGTAATTATCATTCTGTTTAATCAGCTTCTTGATATGCCACACCTGTCACGTAAATGGATTATCTTGGCAAATGAAAAATGCTCACTAACGGGAAACGCACAGTACTACATAGAGCCATGACTACATGGAACTCTATTCCACATCAGGTAACTCAGTCAAGCAGTAAAATAAGATTTAAAAAATGTAACAACACTTTATGGAACAGCGCGGACTGTGAAGAGACACACACACACACAGGCACACACAGCATTCGCAAACACATGCTAACACACGCACTCTACACACACACATTTTAATATTCTTATTTTGCTGTATTATTGATTTTGTATTGTAAATATGTTATGGTAGAGTAGTGTGTAATAAGGTGTTGTGTTATGTATTGTTTTATTGTATGTAAATTGTGGTTGGAATCCAGGAAGAGTAGCTGCTGCCTTGGCAGCCGCTAATGGGGATCCATAATGAATACAAATACAAATACAAACAGGGATGTAAACAATTTTGTGCATGTTACTGCATGTTACTGCATACATTGTAAAGATGTTGCTTGAGTTTGACAGGAACAAAGCTCCTTGTTCTATCTGTGACAGTAACTTACAGGCAGCTCAGTGGCAAGTCAAATTATATATTTCATATTACAGTACACGTACTGTAATATAAATACATTATCAAAGCAAGTACTGTGTAATGACATGCAGTTCAATACCGTAAAATGAACTGTATTATACTGTATAAAAGTAGGCTAAATGCTACCATATCAAAATGAATTAATGGATGAATTAATGAAATTCATTGAGGGGAGGGGTTTGTATTTTACTGTAATTACAAAGGATAGGTGCAAGCTGGTTGGCTTGTTAAAGTGTTTAAACATGACAGCATATTAACGAATATATTTGGTGTTTTATATCACTTGCACTTCTAGAGGCCATAGAAACAATAACAAAGCATTCTAGCCTTCCCTGTTTTGGTAAAAAGATGAGGGGTGGGCTGGAGAAATGTAACCACTCTCAAATTAATAGAGTGCTATGGATGCAAGGACTGACCATCCAATATATCACAATTATAGTTGTAAACATTTTTCGAGGCTATATAGTGTTTGTTTACATTTAATTTCTTTACAAACATTGGAGTAAAACAAGCTTATATTTTGGGTTCTGATGGGGTATGGCAGTTGAACAAAGCACTTGAGGCATTCTTAAAGAATATACATTTTTACATATCATTAATAAATCAAAAAAATACAAAAGCTTCCAAACTGGCAGCGACTACAGTGTAAAACAGACCAAAAGGCAAAATGCTTAACCATTTAAGGTTTAAGACTTGCTGCCACTCCAATCTGTGCCCTATACATTTTAAATTGATGGGGCACTATAACCACCTAGGACAGGGATCATCAACAAATGTTTGACCGCAAGAAGCCCAAACAGATATAATATTTGACTAAAACATAATCATTTCAAAGCCTCCCGATTGGCGCAGTTGTCTTAGGCATTGCATCGCAGTGCTAGAGGTGTCACTACAGACCAGGGTTCGATCCCGGGCTGTGTTGCAGCCGGCCGTGTCCGGGAGACCCATGAGGCGGCGCACAATTGGCCCAGCGTCGTCCGGGTTAGGGGAGGGTTTGGCCGGCTGGGATGTCCTCTAGCGACTCCTTGTGGCTTCAGTTATGGTGTTTCCTTCGACGCATTGGTGCGGCTGGCTTCTGGATTAAGCGAGCTGTGTCAAGAAGAAGCAGTGCGGCTTGGCGGGTCGTGTTTCGGAGGACGCATGGCTCTCGACCTTTGCCTTTCCCTAGTCCGTAGCGGAGTTGCAGCGATGGCACAAGACTGTAACTACCAACTGGATATCACAAAATTGGGGAGAAAAAAGGGGAAACAAATAAATAAAATATTTGGGGACATTGCCCTGCGTAGGGTGCCTTCCATAAGATGGGACGTTCAAATGTGTGTCCTGACTCTCTGTGGTCATTCAAAATCCCATGGCACTTGTTGTCATGGCTAAATTCTGTGGGAGAAAAATCACATATTTACCTGATTTGTTTAATATGAATAGTTAACAATTAATATACTTAACAATAGTAGAGACATTTCTTAACTACCAATGCTGTGCTTTTCATAAGGATGGTTCCCTCTAGCTCCCTGCAGCTGGTCTGGGCGTGTAGTCAAGGACATGGGATAGAGATAAACTTGAGGAACAGATTAACCTGTAGTGTTTCAATTTCTCGTTGCTTCTGAGGAACCTGGTCACACGGCATAAGACAAAGAGCCTCAGAGTGACCACAGTTTTTCAGTTCATCCTGTCTTTTACTATCTTCCAAGGGCACAGCTGTGTGGAGATATGGGCAGTAACGGAACTAACGTTATCACTTGTTTGTGCGCTATGACCCGATACACATAGACACAAGAAGAAAACAAGGTAGCTCCTGATCTGCCGGGGAGATGTGGAACCAGCCATGACTAAGCATTTTTATGTCCACTATATAAGACGTCAGCATTTCCTGTTCATTGGGCTCTCACTCTATCCACTTGGTTGTGTGGGTTTTGCGACCAGCTCCCTTATCAATAAGTTATTTGAATAAAGATTTAGTTTAAGTGTAACTCTGACTTGTGTTTGATAAGTTTGTCTCTCCTCATTTGATAGTATTTAAAATATCCACCACAATTCCCAACCTGGCCACATTCCATCATGGCCACCTAATCATCCCCCTCATTCCTAATTGGCATACATCACTCCTCACTTCTCCACCTGATGTGTGGTGAGTGTTCTGGCACAAAAGTGGTCGCCATGCATCACTGAGGTGGGTGCTACACATTGATGGTGATGAGGTGAGTTTCCCCCTACTATGTAAAGCGCTTTGAGTAGAAAAGTGCTATATAAATCCAATCAATTATTATTAATTATAATGATATGTATACAATCACGAATACTTTGGAACAGATTTCCAAAATTAAAATCATTTAGAGATGATTTCCTGGTGTTTTTACAGTCTTCTATGTACAACAATTAACATTTGAAAAATAAAAGGGGGCCAAAAAACGTAGGGGGCCAAATAAAACCACCCGCTGGCCAAATTCGGCCCGCTGGCCGCCAGTTGGGGAACCCTGACCTAGGAGTTAAATTGGTAAAGCCTTCTCACTCATGGGTGCAACAAACATAGCCTCTTACAAGGCACACCTCAACATGTTGTTGAGCCAGAAGCAACAATACCATGCACCCTCTAGTGGTCAAAAGGTTTTTGCTGCTCCAAAGATACAATACGGTACGGTACTGTATTCTATGGGGTGTAATTACAGTACCATTCGAAATACAGCAATTATTTCTCCGCCCACAACATTTTCCCACTATGCACCATCATTTACAGTATGCTGTAGTAAAACGTTTCAGAGTATTTTACTGTTGATAATACCAACATTTACCATATAAATTACAGTTGTATCAATGCATAGGTTGTGAACAGTGTAATCTCGTTCCCAGACACTTCCGCCCAAATGTGCAAAGGGTCTGCTGGACCAACATGTCAAACTTGGCCTTCGTTAGTAAATAGAAATACCGGGAGAAACTCCTGACGAATAGGCATTGGTATAATAGGCTTAATCTACCAACCAATCATCTCTCACAACCTCTTGCCCCTAACCGTCCACCGTATGTGTCTTCCATATGTGTCTTGCCTCGCAGTCGTGTGATTCGCTGAAATTGAATGATGACAAATACTTTACTCAGTAGGTCACTCCCATAGACCCTACCTGGGAGTCGGACCCTACCTGGGAGTCGGACCCTACCTTGGAGTCGGACCCTACCTGGGAGTCGGACCCTACCTGGGAGTCGGACCCTACCTGGGAGTCGGACCCTACCTGGGAGTCGGACCCTACCTGGGAGTCAGACCCTACCTGGGAGTCGAACCCTACCTGGGAGTCGAACCCTACCTGGGAGTCGGACCCTACCTGGGAGTCGGACCCTACCTGGGTGTCGGACCCTACCTGGGAGTCGGACCCTACCTGGGTGTCGGACCCTACCTGGGAGTCGGACCCTACCTGGGAGTCGGACCCTACCTGGGAGTCCTCAACTCATTGTACTGGGTATGTATTCTTTCCCTCTTGCACTCACTCACTCACTCACTCACTCACTCACTCACTCACAGTGACAAGCACTTTGAAAGTAATCTTTGTTGTACCTCAGCACAACCATAACTGTTGTTGGTTTAGGTAGAGAAGCACTTATTTCAGTAGATGTTTATTGTAAATGTTTAACGGTTATTGATCTTTGGTTTCAGTTGAAACTCTGACCAGTGGACCCTGGATGGTCAGCATGGAAGGCCAAGTCATAAGTGAGGGGACACAGCCCACTTTCCTGTCTGGCCTGGCAGCATTGTTCACATGCTACTACGTTTTCAACATTTCATACCAAGAAGAGGTGGGTGTGGTGTGGGAATCAGGCGCAGGACGCAGAAGATAAGTCCAAAAGACTTTAGTAATGCACACTCAAAACACGATCCAACAGCCCGGAGGCGAGAAAATGCGCACACAGGCGTAAACAAAAGGGCGCACTAAACATGTGCAAAAAATACTCTCCTACACAAAGGAGGCAAGCTCCAATAGCGCACTGTAAATAGTAGCGCACCAACACGACAGCGAAAACAATCACACACAACACCTGACAAACACAACGAGAATTTATAGGACACTAATGACGCTAAACGACAACAGGTGTACATAATCCAGACAAAACCAAACGAACATAGAAACATACAACGGTGGCAGCTAGTATTCCGGAGATGACGAACGCCGAAGCCTGCCCGAGCAAGGAAGAGAGGCAGCCTCGGCCGAAACCGTGACACACTCAAATGCTGTTTGTTTTATTGTTATGGTTTACAGTCTTCTAAATATTGTATTGTCTTTGTTTCAATGTTGTTATTCAGCATAAATCCACAGAAAGGTACAGTACAAAGCAGTGGAGGCTGCTGAGGGGAGGATGGCTCCTAATAATGTCTGGAATGGAGTATAATGGCTGGAATAGAATGGTATGAAACATGTGTTTGATACCATTCCATTCATTCCATTCCGGCCAATTTTATGAAAATCCACTAGTACAAAGGCCAGAAAGGGGAAGGTTTCCAAGAAGACTGGGAGATTGGTCCAGAATAAACCAGTCTCTGTGAACCCTCATGTCTCCACTCTTTTTTGGAAGTTGAGAGACTTTGAGTGGAACCTTTAGTTCAGTGAGTGGTCACAGTTTTGTCAGTTGTGTTTATTGTTTTTGTTGCAAGCCTGTAGGAGCATACTGCTCACGTTGGCCAAGGGGTAAACAGCCTGCTGCAGGCTAAGAAGGCTGGCTGGAAAAAGCTACAGAAAGTTGAGGATGAAAAACCAGATTCAGTTTTGTCATTTCTCTTGCCTCTTACAAGGGCTCAAGTTCAGACTGTGTTTGTCTCTCACTTTTCTCTCATCACAGAAGCAATACAAGCAGCCCGTTCTAGCAATCAAGTTTAAATAAGATAGTATTTGTAAGGCAAAGAAGACATGTCTGTCTATAATCTGGATATACTTGTATTTTTCAAGACATTGTTCATGATCCCTGATCATGCCAGTTGTCTAGTGTTAAGAGACATTATTTTGTTCCTATCTTGACTAATTGATTACACCAGAGAGATTTGAGCCATTAATAGTGCTTGGATAGTTGATTGCAATGTTTTGTTTTACACATTTACAAACATGCAAACTATATTTTTACAACTGCATTCCTCCCTGAAGCTTTTGACCATGTTAGATTTCAGCTAAATTGTTTCATTGTCATCTAATTATCATTGGAATGACTCTATTGGTTTAATGACATCATTATGACCTCTGTTTTGAATAGTTCTAGTCATTTTTAAACTTTATCACAGGAAGTAAACTAGTCAGAGAACCAATTGATTGCTTTTGCCTAATGTAGGCAATAGAGACGGCTTGTGGATTCAATGCAGAAAAGTGTGCATTTTAGATGAGATGGTTTAGTTTGCTATACAAGGTGACCCTCAACTCAGTGTTTTTGAGTAAGATGAGGCCATACAGCTTCAAACGTTTCAGCATAGAGCCTTCTTCAGTGAATGATGTTAACTTGCATTAAGGTTAGGCAAGAACATTGACAAGGTTAGGGTTATTTTTAGTTTAGTTTTCTTTAAAAAAGTTGAATTGGGGGCTGGCGCTTACGGCCCGTTTACCCCAATCTACCTCTAAGTGGGCATTTAATTGTCACTGGGATAGCGGAGACATATTGGACTACAGTTTGTTATTGTACATGTAGTACATTAAAGTGGAAACCTGCCGTTGCTGTTCAATTAAACTGAACTTAACTGTACTTAAGTTTCTTGTCTTCTATTCTATTGATGAATACAAACTTGTTTCATTTGAATGGTTACAGCAATTGACATTTATATTATGTATTTTACTCAACTTACAACATGTTATTGGATTCTCATTTACAACACTGTAATAGCAATTTACATTCATTTACTGGAAATTAAGTTGCCAATAAGGTGCTGGAACAAAATGTATATTTACAGTTGGGTTCTGGAATCTGATTTACAGTACTATGATATATATTTACAATAAGGGAAGGGGAAAGGGAAAGGAAATTACAGTAATTTCCTGGCAATTACGTTTCTAATAAAGTACTGTAATGGTGATTTACAGTAAGTTACTGTTGTTCATTTACAGTACTGTAAATATATATTATAGTAAGTTACTGGTGCCTCATTTAGAGTAATTTACTGGCAATTAAGTTGCAAGTAAAATGCTGTAAATTCACAGTACTTTGTTGGCAACTTAATTGCCAGTCATTTACTGTACAATTTACAGTACATTTCTTCCAGTGTAATTACACTATTGCCACCAGCCAGCAGCCTAAAAATGGCAGCATTGAGACACCATGTAGGCCCTATAGCTTCGTGAAATGTTAGGCCTAACCTGAGAAAGTGATGACCAAATAGCCTACCAATTAACATTTATCCACTAGCTAAAGCAAAGCCATGTCCTGGCACCTTTAGAAAGCCTATCATCGATTCTATAGGCATGCAGCCGCATAGACATGTTGCAATTTCAGCACTATGGACAGCGACCGGTAGTCTACTTGGTTGGGCCCAGAGAAACTGTTACGCCAGTGGCTAGCGATCATTTTGGAATTGAGTTTTTTGAGACAGAGACAGAGACAGACAGACAGAAGGTAAAGACAGGTCAACTAAGACCGACTGTAATGATGGATGTTGCTCACCTCCCCCATCTGTGGGTGTGGCAGTCCATAGCAGAATCACTACCGACACCATACCCCTTAATGTCATGGAAACCTGAACTCTGGCCATCTCCACGGAAACCAGACACCAGGGTTATCGTCGTGGATACAAACTCCTCCCTGTTTTATTGCATTGTGAAGAATATAGTACGAGTATACAGCACGGAACGCTGCATGACGAATCCGCATTCAGGATCCAAACAGTTTTATAAGGTGTAATACACATGAATGCCAGTAGATGGGGACCTAGTCCCACTAACACGTACTTACGCAAGGTGTGTGTGTGAATCCTTGTCTGCTGGCCCTCCTAACTCAGACCATTACCAATTCCTATAGAACTCTGATACACTTCCTGCCCAGTCATCTCCATTGGATCTATCTTAGACGCTGGGACGTCACACCCACAATGGATGTCTTCTTTGTGGAGGCTGCTGAGGGGAGGATGGCTCCTAATAATGGCTGGAATGGAGTATAATGGCTGGAATAGAATGGTATGAAACATGTGTTTGATACCATTCCATTCATTCCATAGGTCAATTTTATGAAAATCCACTAGTACAAAGGCCAGCAAGGGGAAGGTTTCCAAGAAGACTGGGAGATTGGTCCAGAATAAACCAGTCTCTGTGAACCCTCATGTCTCCACTCTTCTTCGGAAGTTGAGAGACTTTGAGTGGAACCTTTAGTTCAGTGAGTGGTCACAGTTTTGTCAGTTGTGTTTATTGTTTTTGTTGCAAGCCTGTAGGAGCATACTGCTCACGTTGGCCAAGGGGTAAACAGCCTGCTGCAGGCTAAGAAGGCTGGCTGGAAAAAGCTACAGAAAGTTGAGGATGAAAAACCAGATTCAGTTTTGTCATTTCTCTTGCCTCTTACAAGGGCTCAAGTTCAGACTGTGTTTGTCTCTCACTTTTCTCTCATCACACAAGCAATACAAGCAGCCTGTTCTAGAAATCAAGTTTAAATAAGATAGTATTTGTAAGGCAAAGAAGACATGACTGTCTATAATCTGGATATACTTGTATTTTTCAAGAAATTGTTCATGATCCCTGATCATGCCAGTTGTCTAGTGTTAAGAGGCATTATTTTGTTCCTATCTTGACTAATTGATTACACCAGAGATATTTGAGCCATTAGCTGCTTGGATAGTTGATTGCAATGTTTTGTTTTACACATTTACAAACATGCAAACTATATTTTTACAACTGCATTCCTCCCTGAAGCTTTTGACCATGTTAGATTTCAGCTAAATTGTTTCATTGTCATCTAATTATTATTGGAATGACTCTATTGGTTTAATGACATCATTATGACCTCTGTTTTGAATAGTTCTAGTCATTTTTAAACTTTATCACAGGAAGTAAACTAGTCAGAGAACCAATTGAT
Organism: Coregonus lavaretus; assembly: GCF_964263955.1. NCBI lineage: Eukaryota > Metazoa > Chordata > Actinopteri > Salmoniformes > Salmonidae > Coregonus > Coregonus lavaretus. Next base: position 2,801,309 of record NC_139989.1, on the reverse strand, counting down.
TGCTTTTGCCTAATGTAGGCAATAGAGACGGCTTGTGGATTCAATGCAGAAAAGTGTGCATTTTAGATAAGATGGTTTAGTTTGCTATACAAGGTGACCCTCAACTCAGTGTTTTTGAGTAAGATGAGGCCATACAGCTTCAAACGTTTCAGCATAGAGCCTTCTTCAGTGAATGATGTTAACGTGCATTAAGGTTAGGCAAGAACATTGACAAGGTTAGGGTTATTTTTAGTTTAGTTTTCTTTTAAAAAGTTGAATTGGGGGCTGGCGCTTACGGCCCGTTTACCCCAATCTACCTCTAAGTGGGCATTTAATTGTCACTGGGATAGCGGAGACATATTGCACTACAGTTTGTTATTGTACATGTAGTACATTAAAGTGGAAACCTGCCGTTGCTGTTCAATTAAACTGAACTTAACTGTACTTAAGTTTCTTGTCTTCTATTCTATTGCTGAATACAAACTTGTTTCATTTGAATGGTTACAGCAATTGACATATATATTATGTATTTTACTCAACTTACAACATGTTATTGGATTCTCATTTTCAACACTGTAATAGCAATTTCCATGAATTTACTGGAAATTAAGTTGCCAATTAGGTGCTGGAACAAAATGTATATTTACAGTTGGGTACTGGAATCTGATTTACAGTACCATGATAGATATTTACAATAAGGGAAGGGGAAAAGGGAAAGGAAATTACAGTAATTTCCTGGCAATTACGTTTCTAATAAAGTACTGTATTGGTGATTTACAGTAAGTTACTGTTGTTCATTTACAGTACTGTAAATATATATTATAGTAAGTTACTGGTGCCTCATTTAGAGTAATTTACTGGCAATTAAGTTGCAAGTAAAATGCTGTAAATTCACAGTACTTTGTTGGCAACTTAATTGCCAGTCATTTACTGTATAATTTACAGTACATTTCTTCCAGTGTAATTACACTATTGCCACCAGCCAGCAGCCTAAAAATGGCAGCATTGAGACACCATGTAGGCCCTATAGCTTCGTGAAATGTTAGGCTTAGCCTGTGAAAGTGACGACCAAATAGCCTACCAATAAACATTTATCCACTAGCTAAAGCAAAGCCATGTCCTGGCACCTTTAGAAAGCCTATCATCGATTCGATAGGCATGCAGCCGCATAGACATGTTGCAATTTCAGCACTATGGACAGCGACCTGTAGTTTACTTGGTTGGGCCCTGAGAAACGGTTACACCAGTGGCTAGCGATCATTTTGGAATTTAGTTTTTTGAGACAGACAGAGACAGAGACAGACCCGAGACAGAAAGAAGGTAAAGACAGGTCAACTAAGACCGACTGTAATGATGGTTGTTGCTCACCTCCCCCATCTGTGGGTGTGGCAGTCCATAGCAGAATCACTACCGACACCAGATCCCTTAATGTAATGAAAACCTGAACTCTGGCCATCTCCACGGAGACCAGACACCAGGGTTATCGTCGTGGATACAAACTCCTCCCTATCTTATTGCATTGTGCAGAATATAGTACGAGCATACAGCACGCAACGCTGCTTGTCGAATCCGCATCCAGGATCCAAACAACAGTTTTTTTTAAGGTGTAATACACATGAATGCCAGTAGATGGGGACCTAGTCCCACTAACACGTACTTACGCAAGGTGTGTGTGTGAATCCTTGTCTGCTGGCCCTCCTAACTCAGACCATTACCAATTCCTATAGAACTCTGATACACTTCCTGCCCAGTCATCTCCATTGGATCTATCTTAGACGCTGGGACGTCACACCCACAATGGATGTCTTCTTTGGGGAGTTTGGTCCAGCGGTGTGTGAATGGCCCCGTACTGTAACTGTCCTCCATGTTCTGTCATTGCATCACCCTCTGCTACTTGTGTGCTTCTGTCTTCCTCCCCTCCTTTATTCAGAGGCTGGTTGACTTCATTACATTAATCATGGTGTTATATATCACCTATTGGTTTAGTGCTGGAGGAAAACACACATTACATCTGATACACACACACACACTACACCCAATTAAACTGTTTATGGGCCATTCTACAGCCAGTCAAAACCACTTGTGTTTCCAATGAGGCTCTGTCACTCTGGGTTTGACGGCCTGGGTTCAATATGTGTGACGATCAGTTAGCTAACTAGACTGTTTTTACATAGAATTTTCCCTAGATTGTGTGTTATTTTGTGTGCTTGCTAAAGACAATTTGGACTAACTTGATTGTTTCTGACATATGTTCATATTTACTTGTGTGCTTTTATTTACAACTGACACACTGTTGTTTTTGTAAAGAAGAAGAGATGTGCTTGTATATGTGTTCAGTGTGAACTCCAAGCACAGATAGGACACATGGAAATTCATTTGCTTAGGTGTTAATCATGCAAACACATTCATTTTTTATTGTGGCGTGGTGTCATTCAGATTCAAACCTATGATCTTCTGCTCTGGAATTAGTCCACTGAGCCTCCAGGATGGAGCTACCAAGCCATATTTCTATTACAGTTTTTTCCAACTGCTTACACACGTTTTCAAAACCATGTCTCCTTTTTTCAAAACTCTACACACAATTCCCCAAACTGCACACACAAAATGCAAAATGCCTCACATCTCCTTCAAAATGTAACACTGCATTCAAAATGCCATAAACACATGTCAGAATGAAGCATTTGCATCAAATGGCAAACACATCTTTTATAATAGTAAACTTTTGGATATACCATGTAAACACTGTTGTTCTAAATCTAAAGCTCTTTCATAGGCTTATATCTACTTTTCAATACAATGTTCTACAGTGAAAGTAATCTGCTGAGAGGGGTAACAAGTACACTGTAAACACCAATGCAATGTAGAAACAGAAAATATTTATTAGGCCAAACATTACTGTTGTATACAGTAGCACACAACAAAACCATAAACATATGTAAACCAAAAGTATATTCTTTACAATACAGTAAAGAACACAATTGTGTGTGTGGGGTCCCGGGGGGCAGTCCAGGAATTCTTAGGGGAGGGGGGGGGGGGGGGGCAGTCACCAGTGCTAAGCTAAGCTTCATCTCTTCTCCGGGCTGGGTCTGGCCACAATACTTTGTCCACATCACAAGATATGTTTTCTCTTGCCAAACATCGAGGGAAGTATCTCCTAGCATGGCATATCCAACCTTGGACAGAGGCAACCTCTATGTCCCCACATGCGTCCTCCATTGCCTGGAGAAGCAGCATGTGGGCATAGGGTTGGCGATCATACACTTTCCAGCGCCAGGCTGAGAATAATTCCTTGGTCTAAGGCACTGCATCGCAGTGCTAACTGTGCCACTAGAGATCCTGGTTCGAATCCAGGCTCTGTCGCAGCCGGCCGCGACCGGGAGACTCATGGGCGGCGCACAATTGGCCCAGCGTCGTCCAGGGTAGGGGAGGGAATGGCCGGCAGGGATGTAGCTCAGTTGATAGAGCATGGTGTTTGCAATGCCAGGGTTGTGGGTTCGATTCCCACGGGGGGCCAGTGTAAAAAAAATATGTATTCACTAACTGTAAGTCGCTCTGGATAAGAGCGTCTGCTAAATGACGTAATAAATGTAAATTTAGAAAAGGTGAATATGGGGGTAGGTACAAAACTACAAATTGTGGATGGGTGGCAAACCAGTTTTGGACCAGAACAGCCCGGTGAAAACTAACATTGTCCCATATAACCACAAATCTAGCAGGCTCCTAATCTGGATCAGGGACAAGCATTGTGTAAATTGCATCCAGAAAAGTGAGCATATGGCCGTTGTTGTACGGACCCAGTGTGGCATTGTGATGGAGGACCCCGTTTTGAGTGATGGCAGCACACATAGTTATATTACCCCCACGCTGTCCAGGGACATTGGTAATTGCCCTCTGTCATATTACATTTCTTCCGCGGCACCTGGTTTTAGTGAGGTTGAAGCCAACCTCATCCACATAAATAAATTCATGGCGAATTACATGGGCATCCATCTCCAATACTCTCTGTAACAGACAAAAGGATATACAGATGAGTAAATATGGTATGTCTGAAGTACTGGAAGTAGTGTTGCATACATACCTATACAAAGTCATGTCACAGATTCTTGACTCTGTCAGAGTTTCTCTCAGATGGCACCTTGTAAAGTTGTTTCATCGTCACTTGGTGCCGTTGGAGGATGCGTTGTATGGTTGACAGGCTTACAGCACTGATGTTGTTAAATATGGTGTCATTATTCAAGATATGCTCTCTTATCTCTCGAATCCTAATTGCATTGTTGGTCAAAACAATATTTATAATTGCAGTCTCTTGTACATCTGTAAACAAGCGTCCTCATCCTCCATGATGTCTTTGCCTTTCCACTCTGTACAGAATTCAAACACAGTATGTGTTCAGCATAGGAACTGTAAACAATGTACAAAAAAAGGTAGTACAGCATGATAACCAACCTCATTCATTCAATGCAGTGCAGTAAATGGATGGCTTAGAGTTACAAATGTTTATGCAATACTATGCAGTCATACGTATTTTACAGTACATTACTCTAATGCTAAAATAGTCATTAGATAGTTGCATACCTGTTCTCATTTCTGAAGGTTCGATTTTATGGACGCCACTGTAAATCGACTCAAGTTGGGCTGGACTCTCAGTCCAGCCTCTCTCATGGTCAAACCGTGGTTGATCACATGATCAACAAGTGTTGCCCTAATCTCAGAGATGGCTCTCCTTCCTTCTCTTCTTTGCCCTCGTCCTCTTCTTCCTCCTACTCCAACTCTTCGTCTTTGTCCTCGTTGTTGTCCCCTGCCTCTCCCTCCTACTCCTACTCCTACTCCTACTCCTACTCCTACTCCTACTCCTACTCCTACTCCTACTCCTACTCCTACTCCTACTCCTACTCCTCTTGCTCGCTGTCCATTGTTGGCATCCATTGTTCAAAACAGGTAAACTGACCTTTGACCTATTTATAGGCCTATACTACAGTAAAGCAGTGATTGGTTAGTGATCAGTTAAGCAATTAGTGTTTGCACATGTGTGGAGTGTGTGTGTGACCTGGTGAATAAGTGTAGCATTTTGATTGGTTGTGTTTGGAAAAGGAAAGCAAGTCACTTCTAGTTAGATTTTTGTGTTTTAGGTAGAGAATTGTGTGTAGTGTTTTGAAAAAAGTGTTTTATGCAATTGACAATTGAGTCAAAGGCTGAGAAATAGCTTATGGTTTTGGAGATTTGGTGTGTAGTTTTGCACTTTGAGTGAGAGGTTCAAAAATCGTGTGACATGAAAAGATTTTGTGTGTAAGCAGTTGGAAAAAACTGTAACTCATACAAAGCTGTACATTTTTGTCTATTCAAACAAACCCTATTTCAAAGGCAACAAGCAATCATTAAGATCAGGTGAGGCCAATTAGTGGGCGCAGCCAACATACCTGATCACATTTAACAAGATAGAGGATAGAGAGAGTTTTGTTGATGCGGAGAACGGAATGTATATGTTTTTAAATAACATTCTGAGAACGTTCTTTGAACGTTACTAATGTTTTGTGTTTTTGATGGAACGTTTTCTTATTGTTAATTCTGAGGCTTTACTATGGTTAATGTGGCTGACCACACCAGAGAGACTTCTAGAATGTCATTTTTGTCTTAATCAGGAACAATGTCCTCTCCTTCTGTCTGAGGCTTTACTATGGTTGATGTGGCTGACCCCTCTTCTCCTTGACCTTGTTCTTGTTCTTGTCTTTCTATATCTTCCTCTCTTTCTTCTCCATTCTGAAGTGGTATTCTACTCTCAACGTTTTCATTTTGACCATTTGAATTTGCTGGAGGGGGATAGGTGAGTTTAGGGTGAGTTAGCAGGATTCAGACACACAAACAGTTAGTATGAGTAAATGAATGTAACCATAAGGACATGAATATTCCATGGACGTCAACCTGTGGCAGAGAGTGACTCTCCCTCTTCAGATGACCGTGATACTTTTTTGCATTTGGGCAGAAAACCTTGAGATGGGAGACAGCAAAATAGCAGAATCTGAAAGCTGTTCATCAAAGGCCACCAATGTAACCCTCCTCTCTGTCCATCAGGAGGTGGTTGTGTTAAATGTTTCAACAGATTATGAAGTCATCATCATCATAACTTACCTCTCAGCAGGTAACATATCACTTCTGCTATAATCACTGCTGCTACTGCTGCTATTGTTATACCAGTGATTGAACCTGGACTCAGTCCATCTGAAACTGAAGGAGAAAATACAGAGTTGCAGTTTTATTGTTGAATGTGACTTACAGTGAGGGTAAATAGTAAAAGTAAACTTTGTACCATCAGATGGTTTATCAGGTGTGATCTCCAGGTAGGTGAGGACCAGGTGTGTGTCTCTGGCAGTAGAGAGTTCACAGCTGTAGGTTCCCTGGTGGACCACGGTTAGCTTGTGGAGCTGAAGGCTGCCAGCGTCAGACATATTCTGGACATGCTCTTTCAACTGGTCATCAACATACATCTGAGATGTGTAGGTAGAGTTGAGGATGGTGTCTATCTGGTTGAACCTCCAGGTGAGGTTAAAGGTCAGGAGGTCAGACTGAGAGACACTGCAGGGGATGGACACTTCACTGCTTGGAGAACCCTGGACCGGATCTGAAATTATGTCATTTGATGTGCCTTTTTTGATTGATCTTTGCATATGTTGTCTTGTTTTTGTAGAGTTTACAGCCAAAAACGTTGATTGGTGAATTTATTCATTGATTCATGAATTGTTTGATTAATAGGTTGATAATTGATTACCTTGCTGTTTCAGGGTTGCTGTCTTTTCTACTGTCCCAGAGGTCACGGTACAGATGTTGTTTTGGTCTCTGACGTGAAAACACACTCCTGTGCTTTAGGAGGACCCGGTGTGCAATGTAATGTTCTGTAGGAGGACCCTGTGTGTTTTGCCTTTCAGTTTGTCATCACAACACAGCATGCTGTAGGGCCTCAATGGCCTCTGATACCACACACACACACACACACACACACACACACATACACACACACAAAAAGCCACACATACACACAACACACACACACCCTATAATTTCCTCTTAATGTCATTCAGCCTCTGTAATGCACCAGATAGCTTTCAAGACTGGTGCAGTGTTGCCTTGGAGACCAGGCATATTATTGACTAGACCTACTCACTGATCAAAATGTTAAGAGGTGGAAACTGAGAGGTTTAGGTTGGGGTTGAGCAGGCAACGTGAAGTAGAAGCATACAAAGACTAGTAAAGTTAAAGTATTTAATGTTCACAGTATAATGTGGAATGATCCAGTGCTATTATGGCAGTACTTTTTCTCCTCAATATCAAAACATAAGAACAACAAACATTCACAACTAAATCGACCAACAAAAAGAATAGAATCACAGTACCTATACAGTGGTAACATGTTATTTAACTGGTAACTCCAGACGAGGGGAATGTTTTGGTCAACATCTCTTGGTTAGCATAGGAAAAATATCTTTGCCTTGTGCAATGTCCACTGTGAATAAGGCACTGCTACAGTATTGCTGCTATGGCTGTTAGCCCAGATAGCACATTTGGTTCCTTGAAAGTTGTGGGAACCTACGTTTTTGGTTTCCCATTGGTTCTGGTAACAAAGCCAAAAGTTTCTAAACATTCTGAAAACATTTTGCCTGTTCTTGAAATGTTCATTTTTAGGTTGCAGGAAGGTTCTGAGAACGTTTTTATATAGTTCCCTGAAAGTTATGCTGGGAGGATTTATTAACGTTCTGAGATCGGAAATAATAGGTTATTTGAAGATAAGACACATGGCAATGCATTTGCATTAATCATTTTATCATCATTATTATTTGCATTATTGGGCGCGGCATACACACCTGAACACACTTAACAAGATAGAGGATAGAGAGAGTTTTGTTGATGCTGAGAACGGAATGTATATATTTTTAAATAACATTCCTAGAACGTTCTTTGAACATTACTAATGTTTTCTTTTAGTTTTTATTAAAAGTTTTCTTAATGTTCTGAGAACAAGACTTTAAATAGAACCATGACAAAACCGGTAGAAAATGTTATGCTGAAGTACTGAAATTGCCCCAGAAGAACGTTGTTTCTTAATGTTCTGAGAACAAATTGAGAACATGACTTTGAATAGATCCATCATGAAACCTGTAGGAAATGTTATGGGAAGGTTGTAGAACCCAATCAAAGCCAATAGCCACTATCATTTTAAATTCAGGACATTATGGTTTGTTAAATGTCTCAATAGAGGCTGACTATGGTTGTCATCATCATCATCATCATCATCATCATCATCATCATCATAGCTTCCCTTTCTGTTTCAGGTAACTTATTGTTCCTGCTACTAAAGCTCCTCTCTCTTCAGAGAGAGGCTGTCCGGGAGTTCCAGAGGGATCATGTTACATACAGGTAAAGATAACCTACATTCATCAAGGTGTGGGTGTCATGCTACAGTAAATAAACTCAGTATCCCAGAGTAGTTACTTTCTCCTGCCATAGCAAAATTCATGTGCACACATGCATGCACGCACACACACACTTAATAAATTAAAATAAAACTTAGAAAACGATGTCCCACAATCAATCAATTACTTCTCCTAATAATGTAGTGTAATTGATTGATTCACATGCCAGCAAGTTACTTCTGATGGTGAAACAGGTCCTGTCCATTCAGTGTGTGTAAAGGCTGACAGGCCTCTCCAAGACACAATGATGGTGAATGAGACAAGGCAGGGGATAACATACTGTCACTGAATAGTAACTATACCAAATACAGGATATTGGTAATATAATGGTAATAATGTTTTTTGTTGTCAAAGATGAGGCCGGTCCAGAACCAACCCCTAGCCACTACCCACCGGCTAGGTACTCCATGTAGATCCTAAAGGATTGGATAGGTATGTAATCAATATGATTATAGCGCCACCCTGCCTTTTGTAGGTGTAATTGTCATCATTGCTTATTTGCTTTTATGCAACTTGAAAATTATCCAATTGTCGTCTTTCCTCTTTGTCCTCCCCTGGGTCAATGTCCTCTCCTTGATTCTGAGGTATTACTATGGTTGATGTGGCTGATCCCTCTTCTCCTTAAAACCTCTTAGATGTTAAGACCCCTGTTTAGTGAACCTGCGTGTTTCTGGTACCGGTTCCAACCAACATTTGTGCTTATAAATCGATCTGTGGACACTGTACATCGAAATGGCTAGCATTGAGCGATATCCCTGGTTCCCACCAACACGGCAGTATATGTTGTGTGAAGTAGGATGTGAAATCTGAAACCATTTGGAGCTGGGATGTCCCTCCTACCATTTCATTCGCTCTTCCGACTGTCCATCAACTCCTGTCTGAACCCTACTACACAGCCACTGACAAAGCACATGCCTGCAATCCTTACATCATAGCACAGCAGGAGAGAGTGGATTCATTACATTTAAATCAAATCAAATCAAATCAAATTTTATTGGTCACATGCGCCGAATACAACAGGTGCAGACATTACAGTGAAATGCTTACTTACAGCCCTTAACCAACAGTGCATTTATTTTAAACAAAAAAAGTAAGAATAAAACAACAACAAAAAAAGTGTTGAGAAAAAAAGAGCAGAAGTAAAATAAAGTGACAGTAGGGAGGCTATATATACAGTAAAATAAAGTGACAGTAGGGAGGCTATATATACAGGGGGGTACCGTTGCAGAGTCAATGTGCGGGGGCACCGGCTAGTTGAGGTAGTTGAGGTAATATGAACATGTGGGTAGAGTTAAAGTGACTATGCATAAATACTTAACAGAGTAGCAGCAGCGTAAAAAGGATGGGGTGGGGGGGCAGTGCAAATAGTCCGGGTAGCCATGATTAGCTGTTCAGGAGTCTTATGGCTTGGGGGTAGAAGCTGTTGAGAAGTCTTTTGGACCTAGACTTGGCACTCCGGTACCGCTTGCCGTGCGGTAGCAGAGAGAACAGTCTATGACTAGGGTGGCTGGAGTCTTTGACAATTTTGAGGGCCTTCCTCTGACACCGCCTGGTATAGAGGTCCTGGATGGCAGGAAGCTTGGCCCCAGTGATGTACTGGGCCGTACGCACTACCCTCTGTAGTGCCTTGCGGTCGGAGGCCAAGCAGTTGCCATACCAGGCGGTGATGCAACCAGTCAGGATGCTCTCGATGGTGCAGCTGTAGAATTTTTTGAGGATCTGAGGACCCATGCCAAATCTTTTCAGTCTCCTGAGGGGGAATAGGCTTTGTCGTGCCCTCTTCACGACTGTCTTGGTGTGTTTGGACCATGATAGTTCGTTGGTGATGTGGACACCAAGGAACTTGAAGCTCTCAACCTGTTCCACTACAGCCCCGTCGATGAGAATGGGGGCGTGCTCAGTCCTCTTTTTTTTCCTGTAGTCCACAATCATCTCCTTTGTCTTGGTCACGTTGAGGGAGAGGTTGTTGTCCTGGCACCACACGGCCAGATCTCTGACCTCCTCCCTATAGGCTGTCTCATTTACATTTACGTCATTTAGCAGACGCTCTTATCCAGAGCGACTTACAAATTGGTGCATTCACCTTACAGCCAGTGGGATAACCACTTTACAATATGTATTATTATTATTATAAAAAAAAAATTGGGGGGGGGGGGGTGGGGTAAGGGGGGGTAGAAGGATTACTTTATCCTATCCCAGGTATTCCTTAAAGAGGTGGGGTTTCAAGTGTCTCAAGAAGGTGGTGAGTGACTCCGCTGTCCTGGCGTCGTGAGGGAGCTTGTTCCACCATTGGGGTGCCAGAGCAGCGAACAGTTTTGACTGGGCTGAGCGGGAACTGTGCTTCCGCAGAGGTAGGGGGGCCAGTAGGCCAGAGGTGGATGAACGCAATGCCCTCGTTTGGGTGTAGGGACTGATCACAGCCTGAAGGTAAGGAGGTGCCGTTCCCCTCACAGCTCCGTAGGCAAGCACCATGGTCTTGTAGCAGATGCGAGCTTCAACTGGAAGCCAGTGGAGTGTGCGGAGGAGCGGGGTGACGTGAGAGAACTTGGGAAGGTTGAACACCAGACGGGCTGCGGTATTCTGGATGAGTTGTAGGGGTTTAATGGCACAGGCAGGGAGCCCAGCCAACAGCGAGTTGCAGTAATCCAGACGGGAGATGGCAAGTGCCTGGATTAGGACCTTTGCCGCTTCCTGTGTAAGGCAGGGTCGTACTCTCCGAATGTTGTAGAGCATGAACCTACAGGATCGGGTCACCGCCTTGATGTTAGCGGAGAACGACAGGGTGTTGTCCAGGGTCACGCCAAGGCTCTTCGCACTCTGGGAGGAGGACACAACGGAGTTGTCAACCGTGATGGCGAGATCATGGAACGGGCAGTCCTTCCCCGAGAGGAAGAGCAGCTCCGTCTTGCCGAGGTTCAGCTTGAGGTGGTGATCCGTCATCCACACTGATATGTCTGCCAGACATGCAGAGATGCGATTCGCCACCTGGTTATCAGAAGGGGGAAAGGAGAAGATTAGTTGTGTGTTGTCTGCGTAGCAATGATACGAGAGGCCATGTGAGGATATGACAGAGCCAAGTGACTTGGTGTATAACGAGAATAGGAGAGGGCCTAGAACACCAGTACCCTGGTGGACACCAGTGGTGAGAGCACGTGGTGCGGAGACAGATTCTCGCCACGCCACTTGGTAGGAGCGACCTGTCAGGTAGGACGCAATCCAAGAGTGAGCCGCGCCGGAGATGCCCAGCTCGGAGAGGGTGGAGAGGAGGATCTGATGGTTCACAGTATCAAAGGCAGCAGACAGGTCTAGAAGGACAAGAGCAGAGGAGAGAGAGTTAGTTTTAGCAGTGCGGAGAGCCTTCGTGACACAGAGAAGAGCAGTCTCAGTTGAATGACCAGTCTTGAAACCTGACTGGTTTGGATCAAGAAGTTCATTCTGAGAGAGATAGCAAGAGAGTTGGCTAAAGACGGCACAATCAAGAGTTTTGGAGAGAAAATAAAGAAGGGATACTGGTCTGTAGTTGTTGACATCAGAGGTATCTAGTGTCGTTTTTTTTAGAAGGGGTGCAACTCTTGATCTCTTGAAGACGGAAGGGACATAGCCAGTGGTCAAGGATGAGTTGATGAGCGAGGTGAGGTAAGGGAGAAGGTCACCGGAGATGGTCTGGAGAAGAGAGGAGGGGATAGGGTCAAGCGGGCAGGTTGTTGGGCGGCCGGCCATCACAAGTCGCAAGATTTTACATGGAGGGGAGTTGCAAAGTCATCCACAGAGAGGGAGGAGGGGGGAGGGGGAGGAGGATTCAGCAGGGAGGAGAAGGTGGCAAAGAGCTTCCTAGGGTTAGAGGCAGATGCTTGGAATTTAGAGTGGTAGAAAGTGGCTTTAGCAGCAGAAACAGATTAAGAAAATATAGAGAGGAGGGAGTGAAAAGATGCCAGGTCCGCAGGGAGTCTAGTTTTCCTCCATTTCCGCTCGGCTGCCCGGAGCCCTGTTCTGTGAGCTCGCAATGAGTCATCAAGCCACGGAGCAGGAGGGGAGGACCGAGCCGGCCGGGAGGATAGGGGACATAGAGAGTCAAAGGATGCAGAAAGGGAGGAGAGGAGGGTTGAGGAGGCAGAAGCAGGAGATTGGAGGGAAAAGGATTAAGCAGAGGGAAGAGATGATAGGATGGGAGAGGAGAGAGTAGCAGGAGAGAGAGAGCGAAGGTTGCGACGGCGCATTACCATCTGAGTAGGGGCAGAGTGAGTAGTGTTGGAGGAGAGCGAGAGAGAAAATGATACAAAGTAGTGGTCGGAGACATGGAGGGGAGTTGCAGTGAGATTAGTAGAAGAACAGCATCTAGTAAAGATGAGGTCAAGCGTATTGCCTGCCTTGTGAGTAGGGGGGGACGGTGAGAGGGTGAGGTCAAAAGAGGAGAGGAGTGGAAAGAAGGAGGCAGAGAGAAATGAGTCAAAGGTAGACGTAGGGAGGTTGAAGTCACCCAGAACTGCGAGGGGTGAGCCATCCTCAGGAAAGGAACTTATCAAGGCGTCAAGCTCATTTATGAACTCTCCAAGGGAACCTGGAGGGCGATAAAAGACGAGGATGTTAAGCTTGAATGGGCTAGTGGCTGTGACAGCATGGAATTCAAATGAGGAGATAGACAGATGGGTCAGGGGAAAAAGAGAGAATGTCCACTTGGGAGAGATGAGGATTCCTGTGCCACCACCCCGCTGACCAGATGCTCTCGGGGTATGCGAGAACACATGGTCAGACGAGGAGAGAGCAGTAGGAGTAGCAATGTTTTCAGTGGTAATCCATGTTTCCGTCAGCGCCAAGAAGTTGAGGGACTGGAGGGTAGCATAGGCTGAGATGAACTCTGCCTTGTTGGCAGCATAACAGCAGTTCCAGAGGCTGCCTGAGACCTGGAACTCCACGTGGGTGGTGCGTGCAGGGACCACCCACGTTTCCATCACCAACGTTTCATTGGAAGTCGACACTGCTGAGGAGATGAAGTGTAGTGGACTACATTCCAGTGTCTGCAATGATATATAGACATATTTGCATGTGTAATACATAATTTGTGTTATATTCTTTCTGTATTAATGTTTTGAAGAATTATGTTTTCTGTTGTTGGATACATGTGGGGACCTCAGATGTTTTTGTTTATTTCGTTGAAGCTTAGGGATATTAGGTCTAGGCAGGGACAGAGAGAATCCACAGGAGGGTCCGATGGGTCGACCAGCCTGAATGTGGACATTTTTGATTGTATTTTGTTTACAGAGGTTTTCATGTGTATTCAATTGCATCATAGCTTAAAATGCATTGATAAAGATTTATAAATTGATCTGGAGTACTTAGGTGGTCGCCTGGGGCAGAGGGGCCGTGAGAGAATTTTCCTGTCTTGATTGATTGATGGATATTTGGAATGAAAGCTGCCAGACAGGTTTTTCGCTCTTACACTCCATAACAATTTATTTACACTCCATAACAATTTATTTACACTCCATACAAAAATGTGTCTATATAAACATGTGTTTACTCTCCATAAATGTTGGTTTATTGCTGAAGTTACTCAATAACAAAAATTGTTATTTGTCATAATCCTATTCTTTTTGTTTTTGAGACTTAATTAGTCTCGAAGGGGGGAAATATGTAGTGTCTGAGGGTCTATGATTTTGCTGACATTTGCAAATGTTGTAATAGATTAACTCTACTCTGCTTTGCTGAAACATCTGGAAAACATTATTATAGGGGCCCCCTAAAACAGAGGAGAGTCTGCTATGTAGAGGCCAGGGATTGGTCTATTAAAATCACGCCATATTATGTTACATAGGATATAAATACCATGTTTTGAACAAAGGACGGGGAGGAATAACATATTACAGATTGGAGCCGGTTATTCTCCAGATATCTGCAGATGTCTTTAAATTGACGCTGGAATTCTTTGAAATAATAAAATCTTTATAATCAAAGTACAGCGTCAGCGGAATTCTTATCATCACAGCATAGATCAGCATCGTTGTCTCAGACACCACAGTCCTCTCATGATAAATAATTACTTTCAGGGATTACATAGATTACATTTTAGGTTACATTTAAGCTTGTTCTTTACTATGGTTGATGTGGCTGACCCCTCTTCTCCTTGACCTTGTTCTTGTTCTTGTCTTTCTATGGCTTCCTCTCATTCTTCTCCATTCTGAAGTGGTAATCCACTCTCAACGTTTTCATTTTGACCATTTGAATTTGCTGGAGAGGGATAGGTGAGTTTAGGGTGAGTTAGCAGGATTCAGACACACAAACAGCTAGTATGAGTAAATGCATGTAACCAGAAAGACATGAATATTCCATGGACGTCTACCTGCGGCACTGGGGGCAGAACTTCGGCATTGGGGGCAGAAAACTATGACATGGGAGACAGCAAAATAGCAGAAACTGAAAGCTGTTCATCAAAGGCCACCAATGTAACCCTCCTCTCTGTCCATCAGGAGGTGGTTGTGTTAAATGGTTCAACAGATTATGATGTCATCATCATAATAATTTACCTCTCTGTCGGTAACATATCACTGCTGCTATAATCACTGCTGCTATAATCACTGCTGCTATAATCACTGCTGCTTTTATTATATCACCAATTGCATGTCGACCCAGTCCATCTGAAACTGAAGGAGAAAATACAGAGTTGCAGTTTTATTGTTGAATGTGATCATGTGACTTACAGTGAGGGTAAATAGTAAAAGTAAACTTTGTACCATCAGAGAGTTTATCAGGTGTGATCTCCAGGTAGGTGAGGACCAGGTGTGTGTCTCTGGCAGTAGAGAGTTCACAGCTGTAGATTCCCTGGTAGACCATGGTTAGCTTGTGGAGCTGAAGGCTGCCAGAGTCAGACAAATTCTGAACCTGCTCCTTCCACTGGTCATCAATATACATCTGAGATGTGCCCTTTGTGTAGGTAGAGTTGAGGATGGTGTCTATCTGGTTGAACCTCCAGGTGAGGTTAAAGGTCAGGAGGTCAGACTGAGAGACACTGCATGGGATGGACACCTCACTGCTTGGAGAACCCTGGACCGGATCTGAAATTATATCATGAGTAAGTGCCTTTTTTGATTGATCGTTGCATATTCTGTCTCACAATGTTGTCTTGTTTTTGTAGAGTTTACAACCAAAAACGTTGATTGATGAATTTATTCATTGATTTATAAATTGTTTGATTAATAGGTTAATCAATTGATTACCTTGCTGTTTCAGGGTTGCTGTCCTTTCTACTGTCCCAGAGGTCACGGTACAAATGTTGGTTCGGTCTCTGATAAACTGTTTTGTGCTGGTGATGTCATAGAGGCCCCGGTCATCCACCTTGGTGCTGGTGGAGTTCTGGATGGTTCCAGGGTCAAATGAAAGGTCAGAGGGGGGGTCAGTGGACCAGGTGAGTTTAGGCTCAGGATAGATACCTGTAGAACTGCAGGTGATGATGTCATCTGATAACTGTATGTCCACCAAGCGGACTGGAGCTGCAACAAAGTAGACATTACACATGGAGCAGCCATAAAGTGATCATCACAGACAGACAGACAGACAGACATTCCTTACCCTCCACTGCCATGTTAATGAAGGACTCCTTGTTGCCTTTAATAGTGCTGGTGTAACACTTGTATCTGCCCTGGTCCTGGAGTGTGAGTCCTCTCAGCAGTAGTGAAGCGTTTCCTTTGGGGATCTGGTCATTGAACAGGGCTGTTCTCCCTCTGTAACGCTGGCTCTGCTGTTTGAGCTGATCTGTACTGTAGTAGTAGGAGTGGACATTCAGGTCCTTGTCTTCTGGTTTCAGCCAGTGGATGACTTCCTCACTGCCAGGCTGGAAGCTGCAGGCCAGGACACAATCCTCTGAGAACAGACAGGTTACATGGATGTCTGCAAGAGAATAAACACACATGTTAACTGAGCATCTGGACAAGAGGGGATTCAAACACAGACTCCTATTCTCCCCAATAGTCAGATACCTTGGTAAAGTGAGTAGACCCTTGGTTTATATCAGAGTGTTATTAACCTGTTATTAACCTGTTATTATTGTTAATATTGTTAATATTAACCTGAGTCTAATCTGTCATTGTGGTCCTCCTCTGTCATTCACCCACCCCCCCTCCTCACCCACAGCACCTAACTTCTAACTAAAATCACAATCTAAAGTAAAGACTCCAGTCAGACCTGAACTAATAAACTTCCTTCATGCCCCTAATCATACCACACACCCATTCAGCAAACATTTACGTTGTTAAACCGTCTTAGCCTGACCCATCTGGTAAGTTGAATCACTGATTCATCCTATAAAGTTGTTCAAACAATCACAGAGACTTTGATGAGACCTCATAGTCCTTCACATGACCACATGATGATTCATATATACTGAGGATTCAAAACATTAAGGACACCTGCTCTTTCCATGTCATAGACTGATCAGGTGAATACAGGTGAAAACTTATTGATGAAAGCTTATTGATCCCTTATCGATGTCACTTGTTAAATCCACTTCAATCAGTGTAGATGAAGGGGAGGAGACAGGTTTAAAGAAGGATTTTTAAGCCTTGAGACAATTGAGACATGGATTGTGTCTGTGTGCCAGTCAGGGGGTGACTGGGCAAGACAAAATATTTAAGTGCCTTTGAACGGGGAATGGTAGTAAGTGCCAGGTGAAGCGGTTTGTGTCAAGAACTGCAACGTGGCTGGGTTTTTCATGCTTAACAGTTTCCAGTGTTTATCAAGAATGGTCCACCACCCAAAGGACATTCAGCCAACTTGACACAACTGTGGGAAGCATTGGAGTCTACATTGGCCAGCATCCCTTTGGAATGCTTTCGACACCTTGTAGAGTCCATGCCCCGACGAATTGAGGCTGTTCTGATGGCAAAACGGGGGTTTACTGGCCAAATTGGTATAATCACTGTATAACACTTGGCCTTAGAGTGGAAGTGGCCACATATCACTACACACAACAGGAAAAGTCTGCTCTTGAATCAATTTGGCAGTCTTCTGTAATGACCAACATGTTTATGATCTATGGTAATTCATGTTTCAGTGAAGCTTGTTTTACAGCTATATGGTCATTTTCCTATGATATTGAGTCTGCTATGGTAATCTAGCTAGGTAGAGTTTTCACCACATTGCTTACACCTATTTAATGCTCATGCTACACTAGAGCCAAAGGTGTGCCTAGGGACTTGGACTACGTAGGAGTTATTTTGGAATGTAATATTTTGAGACAGATAGAAGAAGGTAAAGACAGATGAACTAAGACAGACTGATGATGGTTGTTACTCACCTCCCCCATCTGTGGATGTGACAGTCCACAGCAGAATCACCACCGACACCAGACCCCTTAATGTCATGGAAACCAGTCCACAGGCCATCTCCACGGAGACCAGACCACAGTGTTATCGTCTCGGATACAAACTCCTCTCTGTCAGAATCTGTGCTGTTACTCTTAGCCAAATCCAGTTTGTCACAGAGCAAAGTGCCCATTCCGGTTTTGTATTGGTATGTGAATGTCATTCCTTAGGAGTAAGCCTAGTTTCACTCTTCAAGAGCAGTGCCATTGGTAGTCCCCTGTAGCTCACTCTTCAAGAGCAGTTTGTCACAGAGCAAAGTGCCCATTCCGGTTTTGTATTGGTATGTGAATGTCATTCATTAGAAGTAAGCCTAGTTTCACTCTTCAAGAGAAGTGCCATTGGTAGTCCCCTGTAGCTCAGTTGGTAGAGCATGGTGCTTGCAACGCCAGGGTTGTGGGTTTGTTTCCCACGGGGGGGGCAGTATGAAAATGTATGCACTCACTAACTGTAAGTCGCTCTGGATAAGAGCGTCTGCTAAATGACTAAAATGTTTTAAAAAATTGGTAGGCGAAGTTAAAGGGATAGTTCACCCAAATTACAAAATGACACATTGGTTTCCTTACCAGGCATTATTCACTTGGCCTACTCACTGATCCAAATGTTAAGAGGTGGAAACTGAGAGGTTTGGGTTGGGGTTGAGCAGGCAACGTGAAGTAGAAGCCAACAAAGACTAGTAAAGTTAAAGTATTTAATGTTCACAGTATAATGTGGAATGATCCAGTACTATTATGGCAGTACTGTTCTCCTCAATATCAAAACACAAGGACAACAAACATTCACAACTAAATCGACCAACAGAAAGAATAGAATCACAGTACCTATACAGTGGTAACATGTTATTTAACTGGTAACTCCAGACGAGGGGAATGTTTTGGTCAACATCTCTTGGTTAGCATAGGATAAATATCATTGCCTGGTGCAATGTTCACTGTGAATAAGGCCCTGCTACAGTATTGCTGCTATGGCTGTTAGCCCAGATAGCACATTTGGTTCCTTGGAAGTTGTGGGAACCTATGTTTTTGGTTCAGGTAATAAAGCCAAAAGTTTCCTAAATTTTAAAACAGAAAGTTGCTAAACGTTCTGAGAACAGAAGTGAACATTTTGCCTGTTATGGAAACGTTCATTTTTAGGTTGCAGGAAGGTTCTGAGAATGTTTTTCTATAGTTCCCTGAAAGTTTTCCTTGGAGGATTTATTAACAACTACTGGATGGGTGTCCCAAAATCGGGACAGTTGTTGCTCAATACGGATAATGTGACTACAATAATGTTGTAAACAAAAGCACATTTTCACGTACATATACATGTCTTATATGGGCAGAAAGCTTCAATTATTGTTAACCTAACTGTAGTGTCCACTTTACAGTAGGTATTACAGCGGGAAAATACCATGCTATTGTTTGAAGATGGTGCACAGCATCAAAACACTTTTATCAAGGCAACTGGTTTGATACATTCACCTCTGAAGGTAAATAATGGACTTACATTCAGTCATCTTGCTCTGGATTGTCATCCTGAGGGTCCCAGAGATAAAATATAGCGTTGTTTTGTTTGATAAAATGTTATACACCTGTCAGCAACAGGTGTGGCTGAAGCCGAATCCACTAATTTGATGGGGTGTCTACATACTTTTGTATATATAGTGTGTATACTTGTGTGCTTTTAATCAATATTTACAACTGACACACTGTTGTGTATCTAAACCAACGGTTCCCAAACTGGGGGTTGCGACCCCATGTGTGGTCGCCTGATATGAAAATGTGTTCACAGAAGAATTTTCAAAATCCTAAACAAAAAAGAAATATATACAAAAAAAGGTATATACAAAAAAATATATATATATTATAATATCTTCTTTGTCTCTCAAAATCATTGTGATATGGTTAACCTTCAAAATCTAAATGAAAATTATTCAAATCTAAACGATAAAATTCAACCAGAGAGCGACCTTAGATCATGGGAAAAGGCCACACTTGACTGTTGCACTTAAATCATTTCCACTGTGAATGGCTAGGCCCGCTGCGCTATGAAACCACACACGATTGCAGAGACTTTGATATTACAATTGATATGTTGAAAACAATGTGTGGGGAGGGAGAGGCACAGAAACTCACATCAATATCTTTGTCAGATAACACTGTTAAACAAAGAATCTATGTTATTGCTAGCAATCAAGAGGAAACTGACTGAACGACTCAAAAACTCCCCAGCATATGCTATCGAAATGAACGTTAGCTGTGACGGCCGAGATGCCCATGCATTGACTTTTGTTCGCTGTATGTCGGGGGATGCTATTTACGAGGACATATTGTTCTGTCTCACGATTCCTGAGCATAAAACGGCACATGGGGATGTTCAGCGTGCTGCGTGGCTATATTGATGAAAAACAGATTCCATGGGATCGAATGGTGGGCTTTTGCACTGATGGGGCTCCATCTATGGCGGGACGGCGGGCAGACCTCTGCACTCTAGTTATGAATGTGTCTCCGTCTGCCATATGGACGCATTGTATGATCCAGGAGAGCAACTGGCAGAAAAAGAGCTGAGCACAGAACTCGTAGATATAATGCAGCAGGTAACTTCGTTTGTAAACTACATCAAACCATATCCAGATTTCCGTACCTAAAGTCTAATCTAAACCCTGAAGGAAAATACAAAACTGTCCTCAGATTCTTTAGCGGGACCTTCTTGATCTTACTCCAACATGAACACAAGTTCAGCACATGGTCCCACAAGGATGCAAGCCCTCTCCCAGAATCCAGGAGTCACTGACCAGTCTCAAGCAGGACACATGGTGTTAAACCAGTGGCTTTTGGTTAATGGCAGGTTGATGTGGACCCAAGAGATCAGGAGAAGGTTGCATTCACCTGTGGACAGTTCCCATGAATACCCTGCAGGCTCTTTAATGCACCAACAACCTTTCAGACACTGGTGCAGTGTTGCCTTGAAGACCGGGCATTATTAACTAGGTCTACTCACTGATCCAAAGGTTAAGAGGTGGAAACTGAGAGGTTTGGATTGGGGTTGAGCAGGCAACGTGAAGTAGAAGCAAACAAAGACTAGTAAAGTTAACATATTTAATATCATTGTTCATAGTATTATGTGGAATGACAGGGCTTGTTTGAGTCTTTTCTTATTAGGAAATTAGGACAGCTTTTAAATTCACAGATAATAATTAAATGAACCAAAGGAAAGAAAAAAATCAGAGTGTGTTATTTGACTGGTAATTCTAGCCTAGGTGAATCTTCTGTTGGTTTTCAAAAATCTCTGTTGGCTAGCATAGGAACAATATATTTGCCTGCTGCTATATGTTTGAATGTCCACTGTGAATAAGGTCAATTTTCACCTCTAGGTCAACCTCTTCTTGATTCTTGAGGCACTGCAACAGTATTGCTGCAATGTTAGCTATTAGCCCCCTCATTGTCCCCCATTCAGAAGTGGTTTTCCAAATGGACCGTTTTTAATTTGCTGCACAGAAGAGAAAGAGAGGTGGACAGGAGGATAAGTCGGTTTCATTTCATCCCTGAAACAGATTTATACATCACTGGATACAGACAGCAGTCCTACAGTACCTGTGGTGGCGGCAGTCATCTCACATTCAGTTGCTGGTGACTTTTGTCATAGAAAATTGGCCTTATACTTATTAAAAATCAAAGTTCTTCCAGAGTTTTTGTAGAATCAAGATAGACTTTATTACACAACCAACAAAGCCGAGTGGGTCTGCAGAGTAACTAAACTCCCAACACTTGGCCCTCAGTTTATATACAGTTCTATTCCTGCACATTTGACATACTTTTTGCCTAATCCCTCCCTTTTTAGTTCTTCTACCATTGTCCCAAAATCTCTATCTTTTGACCGCTCCGCCCACTCTCTTAATTTATGATAGTGGCGAAATCTGACTTCTCCTCCTCCTCCTCCTATTTATTCAGATTTGGAACCAATAGTGGCAGGACCAAGCTTTCTCATGCAAAAAATAACAGAGCCATCTCTTATCAGTCAGGAGAAGCCTTGAGGTTAGGGAGTGCACACACTCCTGCAGCCTGTCCCAGTTCACCAGTTTCAGAGATAGGCCCCTTCTGCACACACAGTCTCCAGCCACAAATACATTTGCACATAAAACATCCCATCTAAACCATTACACATTATAAAACATATCAATCAATACTTAAATATGGTTTAAACATGTCAGGTCCATAACCCATTCTCAACCATATACATTTAAGACATTCCTTACAGCCATCCTTCCTGGACCTTGAGGTTTCTTCTTGTGACTATGTGTATGTGGCTATGTGTATCGGGTCATAGCTGTCACGATCGTTATGAGAAGCGGACCAAGGCGCAGCGTGATAGGCGTACATACTTTTATTAAGTGTACACAACACGAACAAAAACAACAAAACGATACGTGAAGTCCTAGGTAATACAACAAACCATACGGAACAAGATCCCACAAAACTAAAATGCCAAAAGGCTGCCTAAGTATGGTCCCCAATCAGAGACAACGAGCTACAGCTGTCTCTGATTGGGAACTACCCTGGCCAACATAGAAATAAACGATCTAGAACAAAACCCATAGAAAACTAAACATAACAAGTCCACACCCTGGCTCAACATTTAAGAGTCCCCAGAGCCAGGGCGTGACAATAGCGCACAAACAAGTGATAACGTTAGTTCCGTTGCTACTCCTATCTACACCCTTGGAAGATAGTAAAAGACAGGATGAACTGAAAAACTGTGATCACTCTGAGGCTCTTTGTCTAAAATGAACTGGATAAAACTGTGGTCATTCTGAGGCTCTTTGTCCTAACCGTGTGACCAGGTTACTCAGAAGCAACGAGAAACAATACAGGTCTATACAGGTCTATCTGTTCCTGAAGTTGTATGTCCTTGACATACCCAGACCAGCTGCAGAGAGCTAGAGGGAACCATCCTTTCTCAGAAGCACAGCATTTGCACTAAAGAAATGTCTCTACTATTGTTAAATTGGTTCTTAATCCATAGGCATAAAGGGCATATAGGTGTTTCATTCTACAATATGCATAATTCATATAATTGGTTTGTTATGTTGTCTGCCCTTAAGTGAGACAGAGTAGTTAACCAAAAATGTCCAACACTTTCTCCCTGTAGAACCCAATCAAAGCCAATAGCCACTATCATTTTAAATTCAGGATATTATGGTTTGTTAAATGTCTCAATAGAGGCTGACTATGGTTGTCATCATCATCATCATCATCATCATCATCATCATAGCTTCCCTTTCTGTTTCAGGTAACTGATTGTTCCTGCTACTATAGCTCCTCTCTCTTCAGAGAGAGGCTGTCCGGGAGTTCCAGAGGGATCATGTTATATACAGGTAAAGATAACCTACATTCATCAAGGTGTGGGTGTCATGCTACAGTAAATAAACTCAGTATCCCAGAGTAGTTACTTTCTCCTGCAATAGCAAAATTTATGTGCACACATGCATGCACGCACACACACACTTAATAAATTAAAATAAAACTTAAAAAACGATGTCCCACAATCAATCAATTACTTCTCCTAATAATGTAGTGTAATTGATTGATTCACATGCCAGCAAGTTACTTCTGATGGTGAAACAGGTCCTGTCCATTCAGTGTGTGTAAAGGCTGACAGGCCTCTCCAAGACACAATGATGGTGAATGAGGCAAGGCAGGGGATAACATACTGTCACTGAATAGTAACTATACTGAATACAGACATTGCTAAATTCACATTTGATTTGCAAAACAAATTGCTTTTCGTTGTGAAAGATGTGGCCGGTCCAGAACCAACCCCTAGCCGCTGCCCCCCTGCTAGGCACTCCATGTAGATCCTGAAGGAATATGATTATAGCTCCACCTGGTCTTCTGTAGGTTAAGTTTTCATAATTGGTTATAGTTATTGAATTCTTTCAGGTCTCTACAAGTGCCTGGCGTCTGAACCAGTAGTGGTTTGGTTGTCAATGTATTGGCTAATCAATAATAGCCATAGCCTCTTTCTCAGAGAGACCATGACCACATCCTGTAGAACACTGACACATTTCTTCTCATATTATTCTTGACTTTTGACTCTACTGACACACCAGAGAGACTTCTAGAATGTCAGTTTTGTCTTAATCAGGAACAATGTCCTCTCCTTCTGTCTGAGGCTTTATAATAATATAATAATAATAATAATAATAATATGCCATTTAGCAGACGCTTTTATCCAAAGCGACTTACAGTCATGCATGCATACATTATTTTTATTTTTTTTGTGTATGGGTGGTCCCGGGGATCGAACCCACTACCTTGGCGTTACAAGCGCCGTGCTCTACCAGCTGAGCTACAGAGGACCACATGGCTTTACTATGGTTGATGTGGCTGACCCCTCTTCTCCTTGACCTTGTTCTTGTTGTTGTCTTTCTATGGCTTCCTCTCTTTCTTCTCCATTCTGAAGTGGTGTTCCACTCTGATCCTTTTCATTTTGACCATTTGAATTTGCTGGAGGGGGATAGGTGAGTTTATGGTGAGTTAGCAGGATTCAGACACACAAACAGCTAGTATGAGTAAATGCATGTAACCATAAGGACATTAATATTCCATGGACGTCAACCTGTGGCAGAGAGTGACTCCCTCTTCAGATGACCATGTTACGTCTAAATTTGGGCAGAAAACCTTGAGATGGGAGACAGCAAAATAGCAGAATCTGAAAGCTGTTCATCAAAAGCCACCAATGTAACCCTCCTCTCTGTCCATCAGGAGGTGGTTGTGTTAAATGTTTCAACAGATTATGATGTCATCATCTTCATAACTTACCTCTCAGCAGGTAACATATCACTGCTGCTATAATCACTGCTGCTACTGCTATTGTTATACCAGTGATTGAACCTGGACTCAGTCCATCTGAAACTGAAGGAGAAAATACAGAGTTGCAGTTTTATTGTTGAATGTGATCATGTGACTTACAGTGAGGGTAAATAGTAAAAGTAAACTTTGTACCATCAGATGGTTTATCAGGTGTGATCTCCAGGTAGGTGAGGACCAGGTGTGTGTCTCTGGCAGTAGAGAGTTCACAGCTGTAGATTCCCTGGTGGACCACGGTTAGCTTGTGGAGCTGAAGGCTGCCAGAGTCAGACAAACTCTGAACCTGCTCCTTCCACTGGTCGTTACCGTACATCTGAGATGTGCCCTTGGTGTAGGTGGAGGTGAGGATGGTGTCTATCTGGTTGAACCTCCAGGTGAGGTTAAAGGTCAGGAGGTCAGACTGAGAGACACTGCAGGGGATGGACACTTCACTTCTTGGAGAACCCTGGACCGGATCTGAAATTATGTCATGAGAAAGCGCCTTTTTAGCATACTGTCTCGCATTGTTGTCTTGATTTTGTAGAGTTTATAGCCAGAAAAATTGATTGATGAATTTATTCATTGATTTATAAATTGTTTGATTAACAGGTTGATCAATTGATTACCTTGCTGTTTCAGGGTTGCTGTCCTTTCTACTGTCCCAGAGGTCACGGTACAGATGTTGGTTCGGTCTCTGATAAACTGTTTTGTGCTGGTGATGTCATAGAGGCCCCGGTCATCCACCTTGGTGCTGGTGGAGTTCTGGATGGTTCCAGGGTCAAATGAAAGGTCAGAGGGGGGGTCAGTGGACCAGGTGAGTTTAGGCTCAGGATAGATACCTGTAGAACTGCAGGTGATGATGTCATCTGATACCTGTATGTCCACCAAGCGGACTGGAGCTGCAACAAAGTAGACATTACACATGGAGCAGCCATAAAGTGATCATCACAGACAGACAGACAGACAGACAGACAGACAGACAGACAGACAGACAGACAGACAGACAGACAGACAGACAGACAGACAGACATTCCGTACCCTCCACTGCTATGTTAATGAAGGACTCCTTGTTGCCTTTAATAGTGCTGGTGTAACACTTGTATCTGCCCTGGTCCTGGAGTGTGAGTCCTCTCAGCAGTAGTGAAGCGTTTCCTTTGGGGATCTGGTCATTGAACAGGGCTGTTCTCCCTCTGTAACGCTGGCTCTGCTGTTTGAGCTGATCTGTACTGTAGTAGTAGGAGTGGACGGTCAGGTCCTTGTCTTCTAGTTTCAGCCAGTGGATTACTTCCTCACTGCCAGGCTGGAAGCTGCAGGCCAGGACACAATCCTCTGAGAACAGACAGGTTACATGGATGTCTGCAAGAGAATAAACACACACGTTAAATGAGCATCTGGACAAGATGGGATTCAAACACAGACTCCTATACTCCCCAATAGTCAGATACCTTGGTAAAGTGAGTAGGCCCTTGGTTTATATCAGAGTGTTATTAACCTGTTATTAACTTGTTATTATTGTTAATATTGTTAATATTAACCTGAGTCTAATCTGTCATTGTGGTCCTCCTCTGTCCTTCACCCACCCCCCTCCTCACCCACAGCACTAAAATCACAATCTAAAGTAAAGACTCCAGTCTGACCTGAATGACTACACTTCCTTCATGCCTCTAATCATACCACACTCATTCAGCAATCATTTACATTGTTAAACCATCTTAGCCTGCAACATCTGCTGTTGAATCACTGATTCATCCTATAAAGTTGTTCAAACATAATCACAGAGAGACTTTCTTGAGACCTTATAGTCAGTCACATGATCACATGATGATTCATCTGTATAATACTTTGCCTTAAGGTGGACGTGGTCAAAGATCACTACGCACAACAGGAAAAGTCTGCTCTTGAATTAAGTAACTCATTTTTCAGAGAAGCTTTTTTTTTACAGTTAAACTCATGTGTGGTGATTCCGGTGGGTTTATGTAAGTAAAACCCTTTCAGTCCTGTGTGATAACAACTTCCCTTCTCCCAGCTGCTGCTAGCTCAGCACTTACTGTCAAACAGACCTAGGACTACAGATGTAGGATCTACAGCAGGAAATGTGAATTATTATGTAGATTATAATTAATGGACATTTTTTGTAGGGGTTGATACATTTTTCATTAGGGAAAATCAAGTCTGCCATTTAAAAGTGGAAATTACAATCTTTAGAAGCCTTTTTAAAAACTTGAGTACATTAGAACTGCAGGAAAATTCACAGCAACAAAAGAGTGATCAAATTAAGTTCCTACATCTGTTGGAGTTATTTTGGAATGTAATATTTTGAGACAGACAGAAGGTAAAGACAGATGAACTAAGACAGACTGATGATGGTTGTTATTCACCTCCCCCATCTGTGGATGTGAAAGTCCAGAGCAGAATCACCACCGGCACCAGAGCCCTTAATGTCATGGAAACCAGACCCCAGGCCATCTCCACGGAGACCAGACCACAGTGTTATCGTTGTGGAAACAAACTCCTCTCCCTCTTATTGGATTGTAAAGAATCCAGTACCTGTGCTTGTCATTCCAGTTTTGTTACAGATTATTCCTAAAAGTTGTAGCCATTCAGGTTGTGAAGTGAGGAGTGTGCCTCTCCTTACACAAGTGCTTTTACTATTGGCCGAATAAGTGTAGGGCAAAGTGTAGGCATTGTCAAACATTTACAGATTAGATAGGGACTTGGCTGCTCCCCAGTTGTGGCTGAGCTTGCTATACAGGACAAGGTAGCGACCGTGCTAAAGCGAAATGTCATGGATAGACTGCAAGGCCAGCAGATAATGACTGAAAAAACTCAGTAGCAACTGTGTAGCATTTGACTGGTTGGCCGATTAAAGCTATAAAGTCTGTATGAATTACATGACAATGAATTGGCCTCCCCTCCACTTCCACATACTCTCCACGGACATCCACCATGGATAGGGTTTCCAACTAATTCCTGGATATAATTAAAGTTCTTCAACATTTATTACTTTTGATTTATTTTAGTCAAACATTTAAAAAATCATCTCCTGGAGTAGTTTTGATATACTGCTCAACGCAGGTAGGTAAAAACAGTGACAATCTCTAAAAGGCCAACATCAGCAGTCTCCAGGTGAAGGAAGTCCCTTGCAGTTATGTGTCCTAAATATTACAGTTCACTGCTGTAACTGTGGATCACTTTCAGGCCAGCTGATGGTGAGTAATGTCAATCCTGCCAGTCCTCATCCTAAGCCTGAAAGTAGCTCAGCTGGTAGAGCACGGCGCTTGTAACGCCAACGTAGTGGGTTCGATCCCCGGGACCACCCATACACAAAAAAAATGTATGCACGCATGACTGTAAATCGCTTTGGATAAAAGCGTCTGCTAAATGGCATATTATTTATAAGCCTCAGGTAGACTTAGTTATGGTACTGCCGCTCCATCCACCAGCTGTGTAGGTCATGCAGTCTCTGGCATGGCGGCGGGAACATGTTTGAGGGTGGGTGTGTTGACATATTCTGTCGACAGGGACTCTCCTGTGGTCAGGGGACTGCTCTCAGACAAGCCTCTCTCATTGGCATCTGGGATAAAAGACAATATGGGAGGGAGAGATTACTCACCAAACAGAAGTACACATCATACACTAGTTATCATGCTCTCAGGGCTAAGCAGTACGGATGTTAAAATCAGGGGTTGGAACCGAAATTATTTTCCAATCGTTTCGCTCTGAACAGAACCATTATTTTGTTGTTGTTCCGTTCCACTGTTCCGACCAGCAAAATAAAGTTCTGAACCGGTTCAAACCCCCAAAAAGTAACGGTTTATATAGTTTCTTTCTGTTCCTTTTGAAACCTCTGAAATCATTATTTTTTTTACATTTAGCTGAACATGAAATTACTTCACCAATCAGTGCGGAAAGAGCAGCTTGCTATGGAGCGGGCAAGCTATAGTTACATGAAGCTTGGTTGAAGCGCTGGACATCTTGTTATGACTTGCATTATCTGAATTAGGCCCACAGAATTATACCTACGGAGGAGCGGCTTCTATGAAGGAACTTTTAATGTCTTTGAACTTCAGAGAGTTGGCTTAACGTTGACCAGAGCTAGCTAGCTTGTGTGCAGAACGGCACCAGAATTAAAATAAAAACACGTCTTACCTTTTTGTAGTTAATAAATCTAATGTGAAACGTGATAGCTATGGTATCCTTAACTAGTATTGAAAATGTTAATCCATTCTTCTCTAATAAAAAATATATCTCCCTAATTTCTTGAATCACGCTTGTAACGTCAGTAAGCTACAGTAGCCTATTCTTCGGAAAGGGAAAGGGGCAGGTAGCCTTCACACACACATTATACACACACACACTGGCAAAGATTATCAGTTGGTAGGCAGACACTGGAATACGTTTCTGAGTGACCGAGTGAGGGCTTTGCATAGGCACTTTGTTGCGTTTTTTGTGGGACTGGAAAAAATGCATGGAACGTAAAATAACGTTTTTAACCGGTTCCCATGCTGTCCTGGATACTACAGTTAGGTGATGTTCTGTCCTGGATACTACAGTTAGGTGATGTTCTGTCCTGGATACTACAGTTAGTTGATGTTCTGTCCTGGATACTACAGTTAGTTGATGGTCTGTCCTGGATACTACAGTTAGTTAATGTTCTGTCCTGGATACTACAGTTAGTTGATGTTCTGTCCTGGATACTACAGTTAGTTGATGGTCCTATATACTACAGTTAGTTGATGGTCTGTCCTGTATACTACAGTTAGTTGATGTTCTGTCCTGGACACTACAGTTAGTTGATGTTCTGTCCTGGATACTACAGTTAGTTGATGTTCTGTCCTGGATACTACAGTTAGTTGATGTTCTGTCCTGGATACTACAGTTAGTTGATGTTCTGTCCTGGATACTACAGTTAGTTGATGTTCTGTCCTGGATACTACAGTTAGTTGATGTTCTGTCCTGGATACTACAGTTAGTTGATGTTCTGTCCTGGATACTACAGTTAGTTGATGGTCCTGTATACTACAGTTAGTTGATGGTCTGTCCTGTATACTACAGTTAGTTGATGTTCTGTCCTGGACACTACAGTTAGTTGATGTTCTGTCCTGGATACTACAGTTAGTTGATGTTCTGTCCTGGATACTACAGTTAGTTGATGTTCTGTCCTGGATACTACAGTTAGTTGATGTTCTGTCCTGGATACTACAGTTAGTTGATGTTCTGTCCTGGATACTAGAGTTAGTTGATGTTCTGTCCTGGATACTACAGTTAGTTGATGTTCTGTCCTGGATACTACAGTTAGTTGATGTTCTGTCCTGGATACTACAGTTAGTTGATGGTCTGTCCTGGATACTACAGTTAGTTGATGTTCTGTCCTGGATACTACAGTTAGTTGATGTTCTGTCCTGGATACTATAGTTAGTTGATGTTCTGTCCTGGACACTACAGTTAGTTGATGTTCTGTCCTGGATACTACAGTTAGTTGATGTTCTGTCCTGGATACTACAGTTAGTTGATGTTCTGTCCTGGATACTACAGTTAGTTGATGGTCTGTCCTGTATACTACAGTTAGTTGATGTTCTGTCCTGGATACTACAGTTAGTTGATGGTCTGTCCTGTATACTACAGTTAGTTGATGTTCTGTCCTGGATACTACAGTTAGTTGATGGTCTGTCCTGGACACTACAGTTAGTTGATGGTCTGTCCTGTATACTACAGTTAGTTGATGTTCTGTCCTGGATACTACAGTTAGTTGATGTTCTGTCCTGGATACTACAGTTAGTTGATGTTCTGTCCTGGATACTACAGTTAGTTGATGTTCTGTCCTGGATACTACAGTTAGTTGATGTTCTGTCCTGGATACTACAGTTAGTTGATGTTCTGTCCTGGATACTACAGTTAGTTGATGGTCTGTCCTGGATACTACAGTTAGTTGATGTTCTGTCCTGGATACTACAGTTAGTTGATGGTCTGTCCTGGATACTACAGTTAGTTGATGTTCTGTCCTGGATACTACAGTGAGTTGATGTTCTGTCCTGGATACTACAGTTAGTTGATGGTCTGTCCTGGATACTGGAGTTAGTTGATGTTCTGTCCTGGATACTACAGTTAGTTGATGGTCCTGGATACTACAGTTAGTTGATGTTCTGTCCTGGATACTATAGTTAGTTGATGGTCTGTCCTGGATACTACAGTTAGTTGATGGTCTGTCCTGGACACTACAGTTAGTTGATGTTCTGTCCTGGATACTACAGTTAGTTGATGGTCTGTCCTGATACTACAGTTAGTTGATGGTCCTGGATACTACAGTTAGTTGATGTTCTGTCCTGGATACTACAGTTAGTTGATGTTATGTCCTGGATACTACAGTTAGTTGATGGTCTGTCCTGGATACTACAGTTAGTTGATGTTCTGTCCTGGATACTACAGTTAGTTGATGGTCTGTCCTGGATACTACAGTTAGTTGACGGTCCTGGATACTACAGTTAGTTGATGGTCATGTATACTACAGTTAGTTGATGTTCTGTCCTGGATACTACAGTTAGTTGATGTTCTGTCCTGGATACTACAGTTACTTGATGTTCTGTCCTGGATACTACAGTTAGTTGATGTTCTGTCCTGGATACTACAGTTAGTTGATGGTCTGTCCTGGATACTATAGTTAGTTGATGTTCTGTCCTGGATACTACAGTTAGTTGATGGTCTGTCCTGGATACTACAGTTAGTTGATGTTCTGTCCTGGATACTACAGTTAGTTGATGGTCTGTCCTGGATACTACAGTTAGTTGATGTTCTGTCCTGGATACTACAGTTAGTTGTTGTTCTGTCCTGGATACTACAGTTAGTTGATGGTCTGTCCTGGATACTAGAGTTAGTTGATGTTCTTTCCTGGATACTACAGTTAGTTGATGGTCTGTCCTGGATACTACAGATAGTTGATGGTCCTGGATACTACAGTTAGGTGATGTTCTGTCCTGGATACCACAGTTAGTTGATGTTCTGTCCTGGATACTACAGTTAGTTGATGGTCTGTCCTGGATACTACAGTTAGTTGATGTTCTGTCCTGGATACTACAGTTAGTTGATGGTCTGTCCTGGATACTACAGTTAGTTGACTGTCCTGGATACTACAGTTAGTTGATGGTCCTGGATACTACAGTTAGTTGATGGTCTGTCCTGGATACCACAGTTAGTTGATGTTCTGTCCTGGATACTACAGTTAGTTGATGGTCCTGGATACTACAGTTAGTTGATGTTCTGTCCTGGATACTACAGTTAGTTGATGTTCTGTCCTGGATACTACAGTTAGTTGATGGTCTGTCCTGGATACTACAGTTAGTTGATGTTCTGTCCTGGACACTACAGTTAGTTGATGTTCTGTCCTGGATACTACAGTTAGTTGATGTTCTGTCCTGGATACTACAGTTAGTTGATGGTCCTGTATACTACAGTTAGTTGATGGTCTGTCCTGTATACTACAGTTAGTTGATGTTCTGTCCTGGACACTACATTTAGTTGATGTTCTGTCCTGGATACTACAGTTAGTTGATGTTCTGTCCTGGATACTACAGTTAGTTGATGTTCTGTCCTGGATACTACAGTTAGTTGATGTTCTGTCCTGGATACTACAGTTAGTTGATGTTCTGTCCTGGATACTAGAGTTAGTTGATGTTCTGTCCTGGATACTACAGTTAGTTGATGTTCTGTCCTGGATACTACAGTTAGTTGATGTTCTGTCCTGGATACTACAGTTAGTTGATGGTCTGTCCTGGATACTACATTTAGTTGATGTTCTGTCCTGGATACTACAGTTAGTTGATGTTCTGTCCTGGATACTACAGTTAGTTGATGGTCTGTCCTGTATACTACAGTTAGTTGATGTTCTGTCCTGGATACTACAGTTAGTTGATGGTCTGTCCTGGACACTACAGTTAGTTGATGGTCTGTCCTGTATACTACAGTTAGTTGATGTTCTGTCCTGGATACTACAGTTAGTTGATGTTCTGTCCTGGATACTACAGTTAGTTGATGTTCTGTCCTGGATACTACAGTTAGTTGATGTTCTGTCCTGGATACTACAGTTAGTTGATGTTCTGTCCTGGATACTACAGTTAGTTGATGTTCTGTCCTGGATACTACAGTTAGTTGATGGTCTGTCCTGGATACTACAGTTAGTTGATGTTCTGTCCTGGATACTACAGTTAGTTGATGGTCTGTCCTGGATACTACAGTTAGTTGATGTTCTGTCCTGGATACTACAGTGAGTTGATGTTCTGTCCTGGATACTACAGTTAGTTGATGGTCTGTCCTGGATACTGGAGTTAGTTGATGTTCTGTCCTGGATACTACAGTTAGTTGATTGTCCTGAATACTACAGTTAGTTGATGTTCTGTCCTGGATACTATAGTTAGTTGATGGTCTGTCCTGGATACTACAGTTAGTTGATGGTCTGTCCTGGACACTACAGTTAGTTGATGTTCTGTCCTGGATACTACAGTTAGTTGATGGTCTGTCCTGATACTACAGTTAGTTGATGGTCCTGGATACTACAGTTAGTTGATGTTCTGTCCTGGATACTACAGTTAGTTGATGTTATGTCCTGGATACTACAGTTAGTTGATGGTCTGTCCTGGATACTACAGTTAGTTGATGTTCTGTCCTGGATACTACAGTTAGTTGATGGTCTGTCCTGGATACTACAGTTAGTTGACGGTCCTGGATACTACAGTTAGTTGATGGTCATGTATACTACAGTTAGTTGCTGTTCTGTCCTGGATACTACAGTTAGTTGATGTTCTGTCCTGGATACTACAGTTAGTTGATGTTCTGTCCTGGATACTACAGTTAGTTGATGTTCTGTCCTGGATACTACAGTTAGTTGATGTTCTGTCCTGGATACTATAGTTAGTTGATGTTCTGTCCTGGATACTACAGTTAGTTGATGGTCTGTCCTGGATACTACAGTTAGTTGATGTTCTGTCCTGGATACTACAGTTAGTTGATGGTCTGTCCTGGATACTACAGTTAGTTGATGTTCTGTCCTGGATACTACAGTTAGTTGATGGTCTGTCCTGATACTACAGTTAGTTGATGGTCTGTCCTGATACTACAGTTAGTTGATGGTCCTGGATACTACAGTTAGTTGATGTTCTGTCCTGGATACTACAGTTAGTTGATGTTATGTCCTGGATACTACAGTTAGTTGATGGTCTGTCCTGGATACTACAGTTAGTTGATGTTCTGTCCTGGATACTACAGTTAGTTGATGGTCTGTCCTGGATACTACAGTTAGTTGACGGTCCTGGATACTACAGTTAGTTGATGGTCATGTATACTACAGTTAGTTGATGTTCTGTCCTGGATACTACAGTTAGTTGATGTTCTGTCCTGGATACTACAGTTAGTTGATGTTCTGTCCTGGATACTACAGTTAGTTGATGTTCTGTCCTGGATACTACAGTTAGTTGATGTTCTGTCCTGGATACTATAGTTAGTTGATGTTCTGTCCTGGATACTACAGTTAGTTGATGGTCTGTCCTGGATACTACAGTTAGTTGATGTTCTGTCCTGGATACTACAGTTAGTTGATGGTCTGTCCTGGATACTACAGTTAGTTGATGTTCTGTCCTGGATACTACAGTTAGTTGTTGTTCTGTCCTGGATACTACAGTTAGTTGATGGTCTGTCCTGGATACTAGAGTTAGTTGATGTTCTGTCCTGGATACTACAGTTAGTTGATGGTCTGTCCTGGATACTACAGATAGTTGATGGTCCTGGATACTACAGTTAGGTGATGTTCTGTCCTGGATACCACAGTTAGTTGATGTTCTGTCCTGGATACTACAGTTAGTTGATGGTCTGTCCTGGATACTACAGTTAGTTGATGTTCTGTCCTGGATACTACAGTTAGTTGATGGTCTGTCCTGGATACTACAGTTAGTTGACTGTCCTGGATACTACAGTTAGTTGATGGTCCTGGATACTACAGTTAGTTGATGGTCTGTCCTGGATACCACATTTAGTTGATGTTCTGTCCTGGATACTACAGTTAGTTGATGGTCCTGGATACTACAGTTAGTTGATGTTCTGTCCTGGATACTACAGTTAGTTGATGTTCTGTCCTGGATACTACAGTTAGTTGATGGTCTGTCCTGGATACTACAGTTAGTTGATGTTCTGTCCTGGACACTACAGTTAGTTGATGTTCTGTCCTGGATACTACAGTTAGTTGATGTTCTGTCCTGGATACTACAGTTAGTTGATGGTCCTGTATACTACAGTTAGTTGATGGTCTGTCCTGTATACTACAGTTAGTTGATGTTCTGTCCTGGACACTACAGTTAGTTGATGTTCTGTCCTGGATACTACAGTTAGTTGATGTTCTGTCCTGGATACTACAGTTAGTTGATGGTCTGTCCTGTATACTACAGTTAGTTGATGTTCTGTCCTGGATACTACAGTTAGTTGATGTTCTGTCCTGGATACTACAGTTAGTTGATGTTCTGTCCTGGATACTACAGTTAGTTGATGTTCTGTCCTGGATACTACAGTTAGTTGATGTTCTGTCCTGGATACTACAGTTAGTTGATGTTCTGTCCTGGATACTACAGTTAGTTGATGGTCTGTCCTGGATACTACAGTTAGTTGATGTTCTGTCCTGGATACTACAGTTAGTTGATGGTCTGTCCTGGATACTACAGTTAGTTGATGTTCTGTCCTGGATACTACAGTGAGTTGATGTTCTGTCCTGGATACTACAGTTAGTTGATGGTCTGTCCTGGATACTGGAGTTAGTTGATGTTCTGTCCTGGATACTACAGTTAGTTGATTGTCCTGAATACTACAGTTAGTTGATGTTCTGTCCTGGATACTATAGTTAGTTGATGGTCTGTCCTGGATACTACAGTTAGTTGATGGTCTGTCCTGGACACTACAGTTAGTTGATGTTCTGTCCTGGATACTACAGTTAGTTGATGGTCTGTCCTGATACTACAGTTAGTTGATGGTCCTGGATACTACAGTTAGTTGATGTTCTGTCCTGGATACTACAGTTAGTTGATGTTATGTCCTGGATACTACAGTTAGTTGATGGTCTGTCCTGGATACTACAGTTAGTTGATGTTCTGTCCTGGATACTACAGTTAGTTGATGGTCTGTCCTGGATACTACAGTTAGTTGACGGTCCTGGATACTACAGTTAGTTGATGGTCATGTATACTACAGTTAGTTGCTGTTCTGTCCTGGATACTACAGTTAGTTGATGTTCTGTCCTGGATACTACAGTTAGTTGATGTTCTGTCCTGGATACTACAGTTAGTTGATGTTCTGTCCTGGACACTACAGTTAGTTGATGTTCTGTCCTGGATACTACAGTTAGTTGATGTTCTGTCCTGGATACTACAGTTAGTTGATGGTCTGTCCTGTATACTACAGTTAGTTGATGTTCTGTCCTGGATACTACAGTTAGTTGATGTTCTGTCCTGGATACTACAGTTAGTTGATGTTCTGTCCTGGATACTACAGTTAGTTGATGTTCTGTCCTGGATACTACAGTTAGTTGATGTTCTGTCCTGGATACTACAGTTAGTTGATGTTCTGTCCTGGATACTACAGTTAGTTGATGGTCTGTCCTGGATACTACAGTTAGTTGATGTTCTGTCCTGGATACTACAGTTAGTTGATGGTCTGTCCTGGATACTACAGTTAGTTGATGTTCTGTCCTGGATACTACAGTGAGTTGATGTTCTGTCCTGGATACTACAGTTAGTTGATGGTCTGTCCTGGATACTGGAGTTAGTTGATGTTCTGTCCTGGATACTACAGTTAGTTGATTGTCCTGAATACTACAGTTAGTTGATGTTCTGTCCTGGATACTATAGTTAGTTGATGGTCTGTCCTGGATACTACAGTTAGTTGATGGTCTGTCCTGGACACTACAGTTAGTTGATGTTCTGTCCTGGATACTACAGTTAGTTGATGGTCTGTCCTGATACTACAGTTAGTTGATGGTCCTGGATACTACAGTTAGTTGATGTTCTGTCCTGGATACTACAGTTAGTTGATGTTATGTCCTGGATACTACAGTTAGTTGATGGTCTGTCCTGGATACTACAGTTAGTTGATGTTCTGTCCTGGATACTACAGTTAGTTGATGGTCTGTCCTGGATACTACAGTTAGTTGACGGTCCTGGATACTACAGTTAGTTGATGGTCATGTATACTACAGTT
Organism: Coregonus lavaretus; assembly: GCF_964263955.1. Taxonomy (NCBI): domain Eukaryota; kingdom Metazoa; phylum Chordata; class Actinopteri; order Salmoniformes; family Salmonidae; genus Coregonus; species Coregonus lavaretus. The sequence continues at coordinate 2,764,466 of NC_139989.1, read as the reverse complement.
AGTTGCTGTTCTGTCCTGGATACTACAGTTAGTTGATGTTCTGTCCTGGATACTACAGTTAGTTGATGTTCTGTCCTGGATACTACAGTTAGTTGATGTTCTGTCCTGGATACTACAGTTAGTTGATGTTCTGTCCTGGATACTATAGTTAGTTGATGTTCTGTCCTGGATACTACAGTTAGTTGATGGTCTGTCCTGGATACTACAGTTAGTTGATGTTCTGTCCTGGATACTACAGTTAGTTGATGGTCTGTCCTGGATACTACAGTTAGTTGATGTTCTGTCCTGGATACTACAGTTAGTTGATGGTCTGTCCTGATACTACAGTTAGTTGATGGTCTGTCCTGATACTACAGTTAGTTGATGGTCCTGGATACTACAGTTAGTTGATGTTCTGTCCTGGATACTACAGTTAGTTGATGTTATGTCCTGGATACTACAGTTAGTTGATGGTCTGTCCTGGATACTACAGTTAGTTGATGTTCTGTCCTGGATACTACAGTTAGTTGATGGTCTGTCCTGGATACTACAGTTAGTTGACGGTCCTGGATACTACAGTTAGTTGATGGTCATGTATACTACAGTTAGTTGATGTTCTGTCCTGGATACTACAGTTAGTTGATGTTCTGTCCTGGATACTACAGTTAGTTGATGTTCTGTCCTGGATACTACAGTTAGTTGATGTTCTGTCCTGGATACTACAGTTAGTTGATGTTCTGTCCTGGATACTATAGTTAGTTGATGTTCTGTCCTGGATACTACAGTTAGTTGATGGTCTGTCCTGGATACTACAGTTAGTTGATGTTCTGTCCTGGATACTACAGTTAGTTGATGGTCTGTCCTGGATACTACAGTTAGTTGATGTTCTGTCCTGGATACTACAGTTAGTTGTTGTTCTGTCCTGGATACTACAGTTAGTTGATGGTCTGTCCTGGATACTAGAGTTAGTTGATGTTCTGTCCTGGATACTACAGTTAGTTGATGGTCTGTCCTGGATACTACAGATAGTTGATGGTCCTGGATACTACAGTTAGGTGATGTTCTGTCCTGGATACCACAGTTAGTTGATGTTCTGTCCTGGATACTACAGTTAGTTGATGGTCTGTCCTGGATACTACAGTTAGTTGATGTTCTGTCCTGGATACTACAGTTAGTTGATGGTCTGTCCTGGATACTACAGTTAGTTGACTGTCCTGGATACTACAGTTAGTTGATGGTCCTGGATACTACAGTTAGTTGATGGTCTGTCCTGGATACCACATTTAGTTGATGTTCTGTCCTGGATACTACAGTTAGTTGATGGTCCTGGATACTACAGTTAGTTGATGTTCTGTCCTGGATACTACAGTTAGTTGATGTTCTGTCCTGGATACTACAGTTAGTTGATGGTCTGTCCTGGATACTACAGTTAGTTGATGTTCTGTCCTGGACACTACAGTTAGTTGATGTTCTGTCCTGGATACTACAGTTAGTTGATGTTCTGTCCTGGATACTACAGTTAGTTGATGGTCCTGTATACTACAGTTAGTTGATGGTCTGTCCTGTATACTACAGTTAGTTGATGTTCTGTCCTGGACACTACAGTTAGTTGATGTTCTGTCCTGGATACTACAGTTAGTTGATGTTCTGTCCTGGATACTACAGTTAGTTGATGTTCTGTCCTGGATACTACAGTTAGTTGATGTTCTGTCCTGGATACTACAGTTAGTTGATGTTCTGTCCTGGATACTAGAGTTAGTTGATGTTCTGTCCTGGATACTACAGTTAGTTGATGTTCTGTCCTGGATACTACAGTTAGTTGATGTTCTGTCCTGGATACTACAGTTAGTTGATGGTCTGTCCTGGATACTACATTTAGTTGATGTTCTGTCCTGGATACTACAGTTAGTTGATGTTCTGTCCTGGATACTATAGTTAGTTGATGTTCTGTCCTGGACACTACAGTTAGTTGATGTTCTGTCCTGGATACTACAGTTAGTTGATGTTCTGTCCTGGATACTACAGTTAGTTGATGTTCTGTCCTGGATACTACAGTTAGTTGATGGTCTGTCCTGTATACTACAGTTAGTTGATGTTCTGTCCTGGATACTACAGTTAGTTGATGGTCTGTCCTGGATACTACAGTTAGTTGACGTCCTGGATACTACAGTTAGTTGATGGTCTGTCCTGGATACTACAGTTAGTTGATGTTCTGTCCTGGATACTACAGTTAGTTGATGGTCTGTCCTGGATACTACAGTTAGTTGACGTCCTGGATACTACAGTTAGTTGATGGTCATGTATACTACAGTTAGTTGCTGTTCTGTCCTGGATACTACAGTTAGTTGATGTTCTGTCCTGGATACTACAGTTAGTTGATGTTCTGTCCTGGATACTACAGTTAGTTGCTGTTCTGTCCTGGATACTACAGTTAGTTGATGTTCTGTCCTGGATACTACAGTTAGTTGATGTTCTGTCCTGGATACTACAGTTAGTTGTTGTTCTGTCCTGGATACTACAGTTAGTTGATGGTCTGTCCTGGATACTAGAGTTAGTTGATGTTCTGTCCTGGATACTACAGTTAGTTGATGGTCTGTCCTGGATACTACAGATAGTTGATGGTCCTGGATACTACAGTTAGGTGATGTTCTGTCCTGGATACCACAGTTAGTTGATGTTCTGTCCTGGATACTACAGTTAGTTGATGGTCTGTCCTGGATACTACAGTTAGTTGATGTTCTGTCCTGGATACTACAGTTAGTTGATGGTCTGTCCTGGATACTACAGTTAGTTGACTGTCCTGGATACTACAGTTAGTTGATGGTCCTGGATACTACAGTTAGTTGATGGTCTGTCCTGGATACCACATTTAGTTGATGTTCTGTCCTGGATACTACAGTTAGTTGATGGTCCTGGATACTACAGTTAGTTGATGTTCTGTCCTGGATACTACAGTTAGTTGATGTTCTGTCCTGGATACTACAGTTAGTTGATGGTCTGTCCTGGATACTACAGTTAGTTGATGTTCTGTCCTGGACACTACAGTTAGTTGATGTTCTGTCCTGGATACTACAGTTAGTTGATGTTCTGTCCTGGATACTACAGTTAGTTGATGGTCCTGTATACTACAGTTAGTTGATGGTCTGTCCTGTATACTACAGTTAGTTGATGTTCTGTCCTGGACACTACAGTTAGTTGATGTTCTGTCCTGGATACTACAGTTAGTTGATGTTCTGTCCTGGATACTACAGTTAGTTGATGTTCTGTCCTGGATACTACAGTTAGTTGATGTTCTGTCCTGGATACTACAGTTAGTTGATGTTCTGTCCTGGATACTAGAGTTAGTTGATGTTCTGTCCTGGATACTACAGTTAGTTGATGTTCTGTCCTGGATACTACAGTTAGTTGATGTTCTGTCCTGGATACTACAGTTAGTTGATGGTCTGTCCTGGATACTACATTTAGTTGATGTTCTGTCCTGGATACTACAGTTAGTTGATGTTCTGTCCTGGATACTATAGTTAGTTGATGTTCTGTCCTGGACACTACAGTTAGTTGATGTTCTGTCCTGGATACTACAGTTAGTTGATGTTCTGTCCTGGATACTACAGTTAGTTGATGTTCTGTCCTGGATACTACAGTTAGTTGATGGTCTGTCCTGTATACTACAGTTAGTTGATGTTCTGTCCTGGATACTACAGTTAGTTGATGGTCTGTCCTGGATACTACAGTTAGTTGACGTCCTGGATACTACAGTTAGTTGATGGTCTGTCCTGGATACTACAGTTAGTTGATGTTCTGTCCTGGATACTACAGTTAGTTGATGGTCTGTCCTGGATACTACAGTTAGTTGACGTCCTGGATACTACAGTTAGTTGATGGTCATGTATACTACAGTTAGTTGCTGTTCTGTCCTGGATACTACAGTTAGTTGATGTTCTGTCCTGGATACTACAGTTAGTTGATGTTCTGTCCTGGATACTACAGTTAGTTGCTGTTCTGTCCTGGATACTACAGTTAGTTGATGTTCTGTCCTGGATACTACAGTTAGTTGATGTTCTGTCCTGGATACTACAGTTAGTTGATGTTCTGTCCTGGATACTACAGTTAGTTGATGTTCTGTCCTGGATACTATAGTTAGTTGATGTTCTGTCCTGGATACTACAGTTAGTTGATGGTCTGTCCTGGATACTACAGTTAGTTGATGTTCTGTCCTGGATACTACAGTTAGTTGATGGTCTGTCCTGGATACTACAGTTAGTTGATGTTCTGTCCTGGATACTACAGTTAGTTGTTGTTCTGTCCTGGATACTACAGTTAGTTGATGGTCTGTCCTGGATACTAGAGTTAGTTGATGTTCTGTCCTGGATACTACAGTTAGTTGATGGTCTGTCCTGGATACTACAGTTAGTTGATGTTCTGTCCTGGATACTACAGTTAGTTGATGTTCTGTCCTGGATACTACAGTTAGTTGATGTTCTGTCCTGGATACTACAGTTAGTTGATGTTCTGTCCTGGATACTACAGTTAGTTGATGGTCTGTCCTGGATACTACAGTTAGTTGATGTTCTGTCCTGGATACTACAGTTAGTTGATGGTCTGTCCTGGATACTACAGTTAGTTGATGTTCTGTCCTGGATACTACAGTGAGTTGATGTTCTGTCCTGGATACTACAGTTAGTTGATGGTCTGTCCTGGATACTGGAGTTAGTTGATGTTCTGTCCTGGATACTACAGTTAGTTGATGGTCCTGGATACTACAGTTAGTTGATGTTCTGTCCTGGATACTATAGTTAGTTGATGGTCTGTCCTGGATACTACAGTTAGTTGATGGTCTGTCCTGGACACTACAGTTAGTTGATGTTCTGTCCTGGATACTACAGTTAGTTGATGGTCTGTCCTGATACTACAGTTAGTTGATGGTCCTGGATACTACAGTTAGTTGATGTTCTGTCCTGGATACTACAGTTAGTTGATGTTATGTCCTGGATACTACAGTTAGTTGATGGTCTGTCCTGGATACTACAGTTAGTTGATGTTCTGTCCTGGATACTACAGTTAGTTGATGGTCTGTCCTGGATACTACAGTTAGTTGATGTTCTGTCCTGGATACTACAGTGAGTTGATGTTCTGTCCTGGATACTACAGTTAGTTGATGGTCTGTCCTGGATACTGGAGTTAGTTGATGTTCTGTCCTGGATACTACAGTTAGTTGATGGTCCTGGATACTACAGTTAGTTGATGTTCTGTCCTGGATACTATAGTTAGTTGATGGTCTGTCCTGGATACTACAGTTAGTTGATGGTCTGTCCTGGATACTACAGTTAGTTGATGTTCTGTCCTGGATACTACAGTTAGTTGATGTTATGTCCTGGATACTACAGTTAGTTGATGGTCTGTCCTGGATACTACAGTTAGTTGATGTTCTGTCCTGGATACTACAGTTAGTTGATGGTCTGTCCTGGATACTACAGTTAGTTGACGGTCCTGGATACTACAGTTAGTTGATGGTCATGTATACTACAGTTAGTTGCTGTTCTGTCCTGGATACTACAGTTAGTTGATGGTCTGTCCTGATACTACAGTTAGTTGATGGTCCTGGATACTACAGTTAGTTGATGTTCTGTCCTGGATACTACAGTTAGTTGATGTTATGTCCTGGATACTACAGTTAGTTGATGGTCTGTCCTGGATACTATAGTTAGTTGATTTTCTGTCCTGGATACTACAGTTAGTTGTTGTTCTGTCCTGGATACTACAGTTAGTTGATGGTCTGTCCTGGATACTAGAGTTAGTTGATGTTCTGTCCTGGATACTACAGTTAGTTGATGGTCTGTCCTGGATACTACAGTTAGTTGATGGTCCTGGATACTACAGTTAGGTGATGTTCTGTCCTGGATACCACAGTTAGTTGATGTTCTGTCCTGGATACTACAGTTAGTTGATGGTCTGTCCTGGATACTACAGTTAGTTGATGTTCTGTCCTGGATACTACAGTTAGTTGATGGTCTGTCCTGGATACTACAGTTAGTTGACTGTCCTGGATACTACAGTTAGTTGATGGTCCTGGATTCTACAGTTAGTTGATGGTCTGTCCTGGATACCACAGTTAGTTGATGTTCTGTCCTGGATACTACAGTTAGTTGATGGTCCTGGATACTACAGTTAGTTGATGTTCTGTCCTGGATACTACAGTTAGTTGATGTTCTGTCCTGGATACTACAGTTAGTTGATGGTCTGTCCTGGATACTACAGTTAGTTGATGTTCTGTCCTGGACACTACAGTTAGTTGATGTTCTGTCCTGGATACTACAGTTAGTTGATGTTCTGTCCTGGATACTACAGTTAGTTGATGGTCCTGTATACTACAGTTAGTTGATGGTCTGTCCTGTATACTACAGTTAGTTGATGTTATGTCCTGGACACTACAGTTAGTTGATGTTCTGTCCTGGATACTACAGTTAGTTGATGTTCTGTCCTGGATACTACAGTTAGTTGATGTTCTGTCCTGGATACTACAGTTAGTTGATGTTCTGTCCTGAATACTACAGTTAGTTGATGTTCTGTCCTGGATACTAGAGTTAGTTGATGTTCTGTCCTGGATACTACAGTTAGTTGATGTTCTGTCCTGGATACTACAGTTAGTTGATGTTCTGTCCTGGATACTACAGTTAGTTGATGGTCTGTCCTGGATACTACAGTTAGTTGATGTTCTGTCCTGGATACTACAGTTAGTTGATGTTCTGTCCTGGATACTATAGTTAGTTGATGTTCTGTCCTGGATACTACAGTTAGTTGATGTTTTGTCCTGGATACTACAGTTAGTTGATGTTCTGTCCTGGATACTACAGTTAGTTGATGTTCTGTCCTGGATACTACAGTTAGTTGATGTTCTGTCCTGGATACTACAGTTAGTTGATGGTCTGTCCTGGATACTACAGTTAGTTGATGTTCTGTCCTGGATACTACAGTTAGTTGATGGTCTGTCCTGGATACTACAGTTAGTTGATGTTCTGTCCTGGATACTACAGTGAGTTGATGTTCTGTCCTGGATACTACAGTTAGTTGATGGTCTGTCCTGGATACTGGAGTTAGTTGATGTTCTGTCCTGGATACTACAGTTAGTTGATGGTCCTGGATACTACAGTTAGTTGATGTTCTGTCCTGGATACTATAGTTAGTTGATGGTCTGTCCTGGATACTACAGTTAGTTGATGGTCTGTCCTGGACACTACAGTTAGTTGATGTTCTGTCCTGGATACTACAGTTAGTTGATGGTCTGTCCTGATACTACAGTTAGTTGATGGTCCTGGATACTACAGTTAGTTGATGTTCTGTCCTGGATACTACAGTTAGTTGATGTTATGTCCTGGATACTACAGTTAGTTGATGGTCTGTCCTGGATACTACAGTTAGTTGATGTTCTGTCCTGGATACTACAGTTAGTTGATGGTCTGTCCTGGATACCACAGTTAGTTGACGGTCCTGGATACTACAGTTAGTTGATGGTCATGTATACTACAGTTAGTTGCTGTTCTGTCCTGGATACTACAGTTAGTTGATGTTCTGTCCTGGATACTACAGTTAGTTGATGTTCTGTCCTGGATACTACAGTTAGTTGATGTTCTGTCCTGGATACTACAGTTAGTTGATGTTCTGTCCTGGATACTATAGTTAGTTGATGTTCTGTCCTGGATACTACAGTTAGTTGATGGTCTGTCCTGGATACTACAGTTAGTTGATGTTCTGTCCTGGATACTACAGTTAGTTGATGGTCTGTCCTGGATACTACAGTTAGTTGATGTTCTGTCCTGGATACTACAGTTAGTTGTTGTTCTGTCCTGGATACTACAGTTAGTTGATGGTCTGTCCTGGATACTAGAGTTAGTTGATGTTCTGTCCTGGATACTACAGTTAGTTGATGGTCTGTCCTGGATACTACAGTTAGTTGATGGTCCTGGATACTACAGTTAGGTGATGTTCTGTCCTGGATACCACAGTTAGTTGATGTTCTGTCCTGGATACTACAGTTAGTTGATGGTCTGTCCTGGATACTACAGTTAGTTGATGTTCTGTCCTGGATACTACAGTTAGTTGATGGTCTGTCCTGGATACTACAGTTAGTTGACTGTCCTGGATACTACAGTTAGTTGATGGTCCTGGATACTACAGTTAGTTGATGTTCTGTCCTGGATACTACAGTTAGTTGATGTTCTGTCCTGGATACTACAGTTAGGTGATGGTCTGTCCTGGATACTACAGTTAGTTGATGTTCTGTCCTGGACACTACAGTTAGTTGATGTTCTGTCCTGGATACTACAGTTAGTTGATGGTCTGTCCTGTATACTACAGTTAGTTGATGTTCTGTCCTGTATACTACAGTTAGTTGATGTTCTGTCCTGGATACTACAGTTAGTTGATGTTCTGTCCTGGATACTACAGTTAGTTGATGTTCTGTCCTGGATACTACAGTTAGTTGATGTTCTGTCCTGGATACTACAGTTAGTTGATGGTCTGTCCTGTATACTACAGTTAGTTGATGGTCTGTCCTGGATACTACAGTTAGTTGATGTTATGTCCTGGATACTACAGTTAGTTGATGGTCTGTCCTGGATACTACAGTTAGTTGATGTTCTGTCCTGGATACTACAGTTAGTTGATGTTCTGTCCTGGATACTACAGTTAGTTGACGGTCCTGGATACTACAGTTAGTTGATGGTCCTGTATACTACAGTTAGTTGATGTTCTGTCCTGGATACTACAGTTAGTTGATGTTCTGTCCTGGATACTACAGTTAGTTGATGTTCTGTCCTGGATACTACAGTTAGTTGATGTTCTGTCCTGGATACTACAGTTAGTTGATGTTCTGTCCTGGATACTACAGTTAGTTGATGGTCTGTCCTGGATACTACAGTTAGTTGATGTTCTGTCCTGGATACTACAGTTAGTTGATGGTCTGTCCTGGATACTACAGTTAGTTGATGGTCCTGGATACTACAGTTAGTTGATGGTCTGTCCTGGATACTACAGTTAGTTGATGTTATGTCCTGGATACTACAGTTAGTTGATGGTCTGTCCTGGATACTACAGTTAGTTGTTGTTCTGTCCTGGATACTACAGTTAGTTGATGGTCTTTCCTGGATACTACAGTTAGTTGACGGTCCTGGATACTACAGTTAATTGATGGTCCTGGATACTACAGTTAGTTGATTGTCTGTCCTGGATACCACAGTTAGTTGATGTTCTGTCCTGGATACTACAGTTAGTTGATGGTCCTGGATACTACAGTTAGTTGATGTTCTGTCCTGGATACTACAGTTAGTTGATGGTCTGTCCTGGATACTACAGTTAGTTGATGTTCTGTCCTGGAAACTACAGTTAGTTGATGTTCTGTCCTGGATACTACAGTTAGTTGATGTTCTGTCCTGTATTCTACAGTTAGTTGATGTTCTGTCCTGGATACTACAGTTAGTGATGTTCTGTCCTGGATACTACAGTTAGTTGATGTTCTGTCCTGGATACTACAGTTAGTTGATGTTCTGTCCTGGATACTACAGTTAGTTGATGGTCCTGGATACTACAGTTAGTTGATGTTCTGTCCTGGATACTACAGTTAGTTGATGTTCTGTCCTGGATACTACAGTTAGTTGATGGTCTGTCCTGGATACTACAGTTAGTTGATGTTCTGTCCTGGAAACTACAGTTAGTTGATGTTCTGTCCTGGATACTACAGTTAGTTGATGTTCTGTCCTGTATCCTACAGTTAGTTGATGTTCTGTCCTGGATACTACAGTTAGTTGATGTTCTGTCCTGGATACTACAGTTAGTTGATGTTCTGTCCTGGATACTACAGTTAGTTGATGTTCTGTCCTGGATACTACAGTTAGTTGATGGTCTGTCCTGGATACTACAGTTAATTGATGTTCTGTCCTGGATACTACAGTTAGTGGATTGTCTGTCCTGGATACTACAGTTAGTTGACGGTCCTGGATACTACAATTAGTTGACGGTCCTGGATACTACAGTTAGTTGATGTTCTGTCCTGGATACTATAGTTAGTTGATGTTCTGTCCTGGATACTACAGTTAGTTGATGTTCTGTCCTGGATACTACAGTTAGTTGATGTTCTGTCCTGGATACTACAGTTAGTTGATGGTCTGTCCTGGATACTACAGTTAGTTGATGTTATGTCCTGGATACTACAGTTAGTTGATGGTCTGTCCTGTATACTACAGTTAGGTGATGTTCTGTCCTGGATACTACAGTTAGTTGACGGTCCTGGATACTACAATTAGTTGACGGTCCTGGATACTACAGTTAGTTGATGGTCCTGGATACTACAGTTAGTGGATTGTCTGTCCTGGATACTACAGTTAGTTGATGGTCTGTCCTGGATACTACAGTTAGTTGATGGTCCTGGATACTACAGTTAGTTGATGGTCCTGGATACTACAGTTAGTTGATGTTCTGTCCTGGATACTACTGTTAGCTGATGGTCTGTCCTGGATACCACAGTTAGTTGATGTTCTGTCCTGGATACTACAGTTAGTTGATGTTCTGTCCTGGATACTACAGTTAGTTGATGGTCTGTCCTGGATACTACTGTTAGTTGATGTTCTGTCCTGGATACTACAGTTAGTTGATGGTCTGTCCTGGATACCACAGTTAGTTGATGTTCTGTCCTGGATACTACAGTTAGTTGATGGTCTGTCCTGGATACTACAGTTAGGTGATGGTCCTGGATACTACAGTTAGTTGATGGTCCTGGATACTACAGTTAGTTAATGTTCTGTCCTGGATACTACAGTTAGTTGATGTTCTCTCCTGGATACTACAGTTAGTTGATGTTCTGTCCTGGATATTACAGTTAGTTGACGGTCCTGGATACTACAGTTAGTTGATGGTCTGTCCTGGATACTACAGTTAGTTGATGGTCCTGGATACTACAGTTAGTTGATGTTCTGTCCTGGATACTATAGTTATTTGATGGTCTGTCCTGGATACTACAGTTAGTTGATGGTCTGTCCTGGATACTACAGTTAGTTGATGTTCTGTCCTGGATACTATAGTTAGTTGATGGTCTGTCCTGGACACTACAGTTAGTTGATGTTCTGTCCTGGATACTACAGTTAGTTGATGGTCCTGGATACTACAGTTAGTTGATGGTCTGTCCTGGATACTACAGTTAGTGGATTGTCTGTCCTGGATACTATAGTTAGTTGATGTTCTGTCCTGGATACTACAGTTAGTTGATGTTCTGTCCTGGATACTACAGTTAGTTGATGTTCTGTCCTGGATACTACAGTTAGTTGATGTTCTTTCCTGGAAACTACAGTTAGTTGATGTTCTGTCCTGGATACTACAGTTAGTTGATTGTCTGTCCTGGATACTACAGTTAGTTGATGGTCTGTCCTGGATACTACAGTTAGTTGATGTTATGTCCTGGATACTACAGTTAGTTGATGGTCTGTCCTGTATCCTACAGTTAGTTGATGTTCTGTCCTGTATACTACAGTTAGTTGATGTTCTGTCCTGGATACTACAGTTAGTTGATGTTATGTCCTGGATACTACAGTTAGTTGATGGTCCTGTATACTACAGTTAGTTGATGTTCTGTCCTGGATACTACAGTTAGTTGATGGTCTGTCCTGGATACTACAGTTAGTTGATGTTATGTCCTGGATGCTACAGTTAGTTGATGGTCTGTCCTGTATACTACAGTTAGTTGATGTTCTGTCCTGGATACTACAGTTAGTTGATGTTCTGTCCTGGATACTACAGTTAGTTGATGTTCTGTCCTGGATACTACAGTTAGTTGATGTTATGTCCTGGATGCTACAGTTAGTTGATGGTCTGTCCTGTATACTACAGTTAGTTGATGTTCTGTCCTGGATACTACAGTTAGTTGATGTTCTGTCCTGTATACTACAGTTAGTTTATGTTCTGTCCTGGATACTACAGTTAGTTGATGTTCTGTCCTGGATACTACAGTTAGTTGATGGTCTGTCCTGGATACTACAGTGAGTTGATGGTCCTGGATACTACAGTTAGTTGATGGTCCTGGATACTACAGTTAGTTGATGGTCTGTCCTGGATACTACAGTTAGTTGATGGTCTGTCCTGTATCCTACAGTTAGTTGATGGTCTGTCCTGGATACTATAGTTAGTTGATGGTCTGTCCTGGATACTACAGTTAGTTGATGGTCTGTCCTGGATACTATAATTAGTTGATGGTCTGTCCTGGATACTACAGTTAGTTGATGGTCTGTCCTGGATACTACAGTTAGTTGATGGTCCTGTATACTACAGTTAGTTGATGGTCTGTCCTGGATACTACAGTTAGTTGATGGTCCTGGATACTACAGTTAGTTGATGTTCTGTCCTGGATACTACAGTTAGTTGATGGTCTGTCCTGGATACTACAGTTAGTTGATGGTCTGTCCTGGATACTACAGTTAGTTGATGGTCCTGGATACTATAGTTAGTTGATGTTCTGTCCTGGATACTACAGTTAGTTGATGGTCTGTCCTGGATACTATAGTTAGTTGATGTTCTGTCCTGGATACTACAGTTAGTTGATGGTCTGTCCTGGATACTACAGTTAGTTGATGGTCTCTCCTGGATACTACAGTTAGTTGATCGTCCTGGATACTATAGTTAGTTGATGTTCTGTCCTGGATACTACAGTTAGTTGATGGTCTGTCCTGGATACTACAGTTAGTTGATGTTCTGTCCTGGATACTACAGTTAGTTGATGTTCTGTCCTGGATACTACAGTTGGTTGATGTTCTGTCCTGGATACTACAGTTAGTTGATGTTCTGTCCTGGATACTACAGTTAGTTGATGGTCTGTCCTGGATACTACAGTTAGTTGATGGTCCTGTATACTACAGTTAGTTGATGTTCTGTCCTGGACACTACAGTTAGTTGTTGTTCTGTCCTGTATACTACAGTTAGTTGATGTTCTGTCCTGGATACTACAGTTAGTTGATGTTCTGTCCTGGATACTACAGTTAGTTGATGTTCTGTCCTGGATACTACAGTTAGTTGATGTTCTGTCCTGTATACTACAGTTAGTTGATGTTCTGTCCTGGATACTACAGTTAGTTGATGTTCTGTCCTGGATACTACAGTTAGTTGATGGTCTGTCCTGGATACTATAGTTAGTTGATGTTCTGTCCTGGATACTACAGTTAGTTGATGGTCTGTGCTGGATACTACAGTTAGTTGATGGTCTGTCCTGTATACTACAGTTAGTTGATGGTCTGTCCTGGATACTATAGTTAGTTGATGTTCTGTCCTGGATACTACAGTTAGTTGATGTTCTGTCCTGGATACTACAGTTAGTTGATGGTCTGTCCTGGATACTACAGTTAGTTGATGGTCCTGTATACTACAGTTAGTTGATGTTCTGTCCTGGATACTATAGTTAGTTGATGGTCTGTCCTGGATACTACAGTTAGTTGATGGTCCTGGATACTACAGTTAGTTGATGGTCTGTGCTGGATACTATAGTTAGTTGATGGTCCTGCTACTACACAACGGCTGGACTGTGACTTACCTTTCACTGGCTCCATCTCACTGGTCCCCTCTGGTCTCTTACTGGGCTTGGACTGGTTACCTGGTGACAGGTAAAAAGGGACGTCAGGTACAGACAGATAAAATACTTCTACTTCTACATTACATTTTTTACTTATCTATTTTTTACTTCAGTTTATTTTAGTAAACACTTTCTTAACACTTATTTTTCTTAAAACGGCATTGTTGGTTAAGGGCTTGTAAGTAAGCATTTCACTGTAAGGTCTACACCCGTTGTATTCGGAGCATGTGACAAATAAAATTGGATTTGATTTGATTTACCCTGTCATTTACTTGCAAGCTCATTCAGCCTTAGTTCTCTATCTCAGTATTACTCATTTGTGATTATAGACAGATAATGTTCCGTTTATGTTATTATTATGTTATTATAGTTAACCCTTCCCCCTGCCCATACCCCCATACCTCTGACTTTCAGATATCCCAGAATTCCTGTGAGGGCGAGAGCCAGCACTGCTATCACCACGGCAAAGATCCACCACTGAGACGCCTCTTGACGTCGCATACGCTCACCTTTACACAGGTAACATACACACAGGTAACATACACACAGCTGACATACACACAGGTAACATACACACAGGTAATATACACACAGGAAATATACACACAGGTAATATACACACAGGTAACATACACACAGGTAACATACACACAGGTAACATACACACAGCTGACATACACACAGGTAACATACACACAGGTAACATACACACAGCTGACATACACACAGGTAACATACACACAGGTAACATACACACAGGTAACATACACACAGGTAAGACACACAGGTAACATACACACAGGTAACAGACACACAGGTAACATACACACAGGTAATATACACACAGGTAATATACACACAGGTAACATACACACAGTTAACATACACACAGGTAACATACACACAGGTAACAGACACACAGGTAACATACACACAGGTAACAGACACACAGGTAACATACACACAGGTAACAGACACACAGGTAACAGACACCCAGGTAACATAAACACAGGTAACATACACACAGGTAACATACACACAGGTAACAGACACACAGGTAACATACACACAGGTAACAGACACACAGGTAACATACACACAGGTAACAGACACACAGGTAACAGACAGAGACAGTAAACCCCTAACATACACTAGTAGGTATGGTTAGTGCGTGTAGGTGTGTGATCTCTCACCAGTGACAGCTGAGATGTTGACCCCGGTGTGTTCTGTGTGTGTGTTCTGGGGGGAAGAGTAAACACAGGTATAGATCCCTGTGTGTTCCAGACTGATTGGGTTGACCAATTGCATCGATCCGTCACCGAGCGGAACCCTGAGGACATCCAATTGCGCACAGGCCTCCCAGGGTGCTGAGGCAGAACTGAGCTGTGATTGGCTGTCGTAGGTGAGGATGAGAGCCGCTTCGTTGTGATTTGTGAAACTCCAGGAGAGGGAGGATTTAGGCATGTAGGATGGGGCGTGGCAAGGAATGGTCAGAGCCTTCCCTTCTATTCCATTGATCTCTGAGAGACAGAGAGAGAAAGAGAGCGAGAGAAACACAGAGAGAGCGAGAGAGAGAGAGAGATTACAAAAAGCTTTTAAAGTTTAACAAAACAGTGTGTGTGTGTGAGAGTGTCATACCTCTTTCTCTGAGTGAAGCGGTCCACGTCTGTGATCCATAGGAGGAGTTGACAGTACAGATGTAGGTGAGCTCTGGTTGGCTGTTCAGCCTCCTCAGCCGGCTCTCCACTGCATACAGCCCCTGTCGGTCAGCCAGCTTACGCGTTATTGGTCGAAGTGGCTGGGCGGTGGGCGGGTCAGTTGCCCAGGCAACGTGAGGGGCAGGGTAGACGTGTCGCATGGTACACTTCACCTCTTCATAGCCACTTAGTCTGGACAGCTCCAGAGACAGGCCCCGGATACGCGCTACACACACACACACACACATACACTACTGTTCAAAAGTTTGGGGTCATTTAGAAATGTCCTTGTTTTCGAAAGAAAAGCAATTAAAAATAACATCAAATTGATCAGAAATACAGTATTTCTGATCAATTTGATGTTATTTAAATGGACAAAAAATTTGATTTTCTTTCGAAAACAAGAACATTTCTAAGTGACCACAAACTTTTGAACGGTAGTGTATATACACAAACCAACTGATCATCCATTGATAGAATAACTGCAATAAGCTAGGACAGTCACTGTGGGTGTGTCTACTGTTCAATTGACAGCTTGACTCACCCTCCACCCTGACGATGACATGGGCTTCGTGCATGCCTGCAGAGGTACGCACGTGACACTTGTATTTGCCGCGGTCCCTGGGGCCACACCCCCTCAAGTGCAGCGATGCGTTGCCACGGGAGAACAGGTGTGTGAAGAGGGAGGTGCGGCCAGCATACTGCTCATGCTCAGTCCGCTCCCCTCCTCGCTGGAAGGAGTGGACAGGCACTTCCTGTTTGAGCCAGTGGATGACCTCATCACTGTCTGGCTGGAAGCTGCAGGGCAGGACACAGTCCTCCAAGAACACACATGTCACGTGAGTGTCTGTAAAGAGAACACACACACCTGTTATATACACCTCAGCGACTATTGGCAATCAGAGGAATTCATTCAATTAAACCTGCATTGCACTCATATAAACACCTTCATGTGGTGGAGTGAAACCACAGTGGTTCACTGTACAAACAACATATAGACTCCTCTGTGTGTGTGTGTGTGTGTGTGTATGTATGTGTGTGTGTTTTGTCTTGGCAGTATCTGTGTGAAGTCAACAGAGATACTGAGTTAATTTATATATACTAACCTTTATTGATCATTTAACACAGGGTTGGTCAACTTTCTTCCTGGAGAACAGCAGGTTTTTGAGTTTACCTTTTTTGCTTTAGAACTGGGAAGCCAAGTAGGTGGAATTTAGCCAATCACTGATTGATTAATTATCTCAGTTATTGAGGTAATTAGTAAAGTTGGGTGTGGTGGTGCAGTTCCTGCTGGGAACCAGGCTACAAGATCTCACGGTCTGATACGGTCTGACTTCAATGAAATAAAAATGAGTGCCTAGCACTGGGATTGACCCACAATCCTCAGAGGCGGAGCACATGATTGGGTAAAGTGCCTAGCACTGGGATTGAACCTGTGATCTTTGAAGCCGGAGCACGCGACTTACGCCCATCTACCATCCCCATCCATAACGCCATAGCAAGCAGCGGACCTACTTGATGGTAATAGCGCT
Source organism: Coregonus lavaretus (assembly GCF_964263955.1). Lineage (NCBI taxonomy): Eukaryota > Metazoa > Chordata > Actinopteri > Salmoniformes > Salmonidae > Coregonus > Coregonus lavaretus. The sequence continues at coordinate 2,747,658 of NC_139989.1, read as the reverse complement.
CACTGTTGCCCCTAGTGGCCGGTATTGAAGGCATCTCCTGACGTCCTGGGGACCTCGAATACTGCATTGGATCTGGTGTGACCTGGCTGCTCTAACCAACCAGTTACCAAATCATCTAAACTCACCATGTCAATCAAGGCCAATCAGAGGCAGTCTCACCTGGGGTTGTGGTCTGAGTCGAGGTGCTGATCCACAGAAGGAGACAGGTCCAGGTGTGTGTCACTGCCATGTCAATCTCTCTCACACATATACACAAACACACACACTCACAAAAACACACATCCAGGGACAGTGACACACGTCCGTCCAATCTTCACTTCTGTGGTCACCGTCTCTTCCTCAAGGTTTATCTTTCTCCACGTGTCTCTCTCTTTCTCCTGTGTGTCTCTCTTCTCTCTGTAGTGTAGAAACACACACACATTCATTGAGAGACATGCAGTGTGGCAGCAATAACATGGCAGGACATGTTCAGGAGGCTGTGGCGAGTAAAGAGTTTGATCTCCTAATGGGTGTGTGTGTGTGTACTAACAGAGACATCTGGTTGAGGTTTCCTTCCTTCTCTCCTCTCTCCACGTCTTCCTGTGTGTGTTTCCCCTCTCTCTCTCTCTCTCCTTATCAAATCTTATCTCTCTCTTTCTTTATGTGATAGTTCAAGATGTAGAGTAGAGCATGACAGAGTAGAAGAGAGGAGAAGAGAAGAGAAGAGAAGAGAAGAGAAGAGAAGAGAAGAGAAGAGAAGAGAAGAGAAGAGAAGAGAAGAGAAGAGAAGAGAAGAGAAGAGAAGAGAAGAGAAGAGAAGAGAAGAGAAGAGAAGAGAAGAGAAGAGAAGGGAGAGGAAGGGAAGGGAAGGGAAGGGAAGGGAAGGGAAGGGAAGAGAAGAGAAGAGAAGAGAAGAGAAGAGAAGAGAAGAGAAGAGAAGAGAAGAGAAGAGAAGAGAAGAGAAGAGAAGAGAAGAGAAGAGAAGAGAAGAGAAGAGAAGAGAAGAGAAGAGAAGAGAAGAGAAGAGAAGAGAAGAGAAGAGAAGAGAAGAGAAGAGAAGAGAAGAGAAGAGAAGAGAAGACAGGAGAGTAGGTCACATCTGTTATTTATTCTACAGTCACTGTAATGCAAGAGTTCCAACACATCTTTATCCAATCACATCAAAACACGCACGCACTTGTGCACGCACGCACACACACCCACACATAGTTACACACACAAACACCCACCCACACACACACACACACACACACACACACACACACACACACACACACACACACACACACACACACACACACACACACACACACACACACACACAATACATCAGATAGATCACAGGGCAGTGAAAACACAGGACAGCGGATAGAGCAGCACGTGGAAACAGTTAGAGTGAATCAGAACCAGGTTAGACATCAAACACAGGATAATCATACACTCATCGAGTCATTATCATCTGGTGCAGTGTTTGTCTTCTCTGATCCTCCTCCCCCACACTGTTGCACACTTTTGTTCTAGCTCCTCACACGGGCTTGATGATTAGTTGATTAACTGAATCAGGTGTGATAGTGAAGGGCTACAACAAAAAACGTATATCCTTAGGGATACCAGCATTTTTTTTAAACAAAGACTGATCTACACTGTAGCACAATAACGTCCCAGAGCTATGCAGAAATAACTCCATGTTTCCCTGTTCATCAAAACAGATACGCTTTACATGGCCATACTGACTTGATACCAAACAGCAGTCAACTTTAGCTTTCTTTATAAGGTGCTGATCAGTTATCTGGCTAACTTATTGATCCTGGTGGGTGGAGAACACCCCTGCTGTTTGTTCTAGCTCGGATTGTAAGGGTTAGTTTAAGGAATGGACTACATGACTGAATCACCATACAAGTTATCATATAAACTATATTAATAGTATTTGGTATTTTATTAGGATCCCCATTAGCTGTTACTATAGCAGCAGCTTCTCTTCCTGGGGTCCACACAAAACATGAAACATGACATAATACAGAACATTAATAGACAAGAACAGCTCAAGGACAGAACTACATCAATAAAAAATGAATAAGTATAGCGTTATTACAAGTCTATGAAGTGTGTGTGTTCGGTGCCGTGTGGTGTATGGCTCTCTAGTGATGAAGATAAAGTTATCTTCCATAAAACAGAGAGAATAAGAGAATGAAAAACAGACTTACGCTAGTTCCACGTCAAGCAGAGAGAGAGAGAGAGAAAATGAGGGAAGAAGACGTGAGAGACAGATTGCTGCTCCCCACTTCTCTTGAAAGTGAGGAGTTTGACTGGACAAACAGGTTACTTAGAGAACACTTGCACGCTCACGTGCGAGCACACACACCAGCACACTCTCTTTCCTCTCACACACACACGTACGCACACACACACACATACGTACGTACACACACACACATTTCCCAATGTCCTGAGGGAGAGTCTGGGGGGTAATTACACACACACCCTTCTGGATGGGCGGAGTTAGAGGGGCGAAAAAAACAAACACATTAGAGAGAACTCATAGTGGTCATACAGTGGTCATACAGTGGTCATACAGTGGTCATACAGTGGTCATACAGTGTTCATACAGTGTTCATACAGTGGTCATACAGTGGTCATACAGTGGTCATACAGTGGTCATACAGTGGTCATACAGTGGTCATACAGTGGTCATACAGTGTTCATACAGTGGTCATACAGTGGTCATACAGTGGTCATACAGTGGTCATACAGTGGTCATACAGTGGTCATACAGTGGTCATACAGTGGCCATACAGTGTTCATACAGTGGTCATACAGTGGTCATACAGTGGTCATACAGTGGCCATACAGTGGTCATACAGTGGTCATACAGTGTTCATACAGTGGTCATACAGTGGTCATACCGTGGTCATACAGTGGTCATACAGTGGTCATACAGTGGTCATACAGTGGTCATACAGTGGCCATACAGTGGTCATACAGTGGTCATACCGTGGTCATACAGTGGCCATACAGTGGTCATACAGTGGTCATACAGTGGTCATACAGTGGTCATACAGTGGTCATGCAGTGGCCATACAGTGGTCATACATTGGTCATACAGTGGTCATACAGTGGTCATACAGTGGTCATACAGTGGTCATGCAGTGGTCATACAGTGGTCATACAGTGGTCATACAGTGCCTTCAGAAAGTATTCATACTCCTTGACTTATTCCACATGTTGTTGTGCTACAGCCTGAATTACCATACCCATCAAAGTGAAACATGTTTTTAGAAATGTTTGCAAATTTATTGAAATACAGAAATGTCTAATTTACAAAAGTATTCACACCCCTGAGTCAATACCTTGTAGAAACACCTTTAGCGGTGATTACAGCTTTGACTCGTCTTGGGTATGTCTGTATCAGCTTTGCACATCTGGATTTGGGGATTTTCTCCCATTCTTCCTTGCAGATTTTCTCAAACTCTATTAATAAGTTAAATGGAGAGTGGCGGTGAACAACAATCTTCATGTTTTTCCAAAGATATTCAATAGGATTCAAGTCTGGGCTTTGGCTGGGCCACTCAAGGACTTTAACATTCTTGTTCTGAAGCCATTCCAGCGATGCATTGGCTCTATGCTTGGGGTAATTGTCCTGTTGGAACGTAAGTCTTCGCTCCAGTCTAAGGTCATTTGCACTCTGAAGCAGGTTCTCATCAAAGATTTGTCTGTATTTGGCTCCATTCATTTTGTTCCCTCTATCCTTACCAGTCTCCCAGTCCCTGCCGTTGAAAAGCATCCCCATAGCATGATGCTGCCACCACCATGCTTCACGGTAGGGATGTTGTTAGACGGGTGATGAGCATTGTCTAATTTTCTCCAGACATAGCGCTTTGCATTCAGGCCAAAGAGTTACATTTTTGTCTCATCAGACCACAGAATATTTTGCCTTATGCTCTCAGTCTTTCACATGCCTTCTTACAAACTCCAGGCATGCGGTCATCTGCCTTTTTCTCAGGAGTGGCTTCCGTCTGGCCACTCTCCGATAAAGCCCAGATTGGTGAAGTGCTGTAGAGACTGTTGTCCTTCTGGCAGGTTCTCCCATCTCAGCCAAGGAACTCTGTAGTTCTGTCAGAGTGGTCATTGGGTTCTTGGTCACCTCCCTGACCAAGGTCCTTCTTGCCCGGTTGCTCAGTTTGGTCGGACGGCCAGCTCTAGGCAGAGTCTGGGTAGATCCATATTCTTTCAATTTCCCAATGATGGAGACCACTGTGCTCTTGGAAACGTTCAACACTCTAGAAATTGTTTTATACCATTCCCCAGATAGGGTGCATTTGGAAAGTATTCAGACCCCTTGACGTTTTCCACATTTTGTTATGTTACAGCCTTATTCCAAAAGTGATTAAATTGTTTTTTTTCTCCCTCATCAATCTACAGACAATACCCCATGACAAAGCAAAAACTGGTTTTTAGAACATTTTACTCATGTATGTATGTTGTTTTTGCTCTGACATGCACTGTCTACTGTGGGACCTTATATAGACAGGTGTGTGCCTTTCCAAATCATGTCCAATCAATTGTATTTACCACAGGTGGACTCCAATCAAGTTGTAGAAACATCTCAAGGCTGATCAATGGAAACAGGATGCACCTGAGGTCAATTTCGAGTCTCATAGCAAAGGGTCTGAATATTTATGAAAATAAGGTTTTCATTTTTTCATTTTCAATAAATTTGCAAAAAACTTTTCACTTTGTCATTATGGGGTGTTGTGTGTAGATGGGTGAGAGAAAAAAATATATTTAATCCATTTTGAATTCAAAATGTTGAATAAGTCAAGGGGTATGAATACTTTCTGAAGGCACTGTACAAACACACACACTCATACGCACACACCTGGACATAGTTGTTTAACGCTGTGTAATTACAGTAGGTACCAATATTTGTATTTATTCGCCTGCGGAGTAAGTCCTGATTACTGACAGGAGTGTGTGTATTTGTGTGTGTGTCCACCCTCTGTTAGTAGATTAGTGAAAGATGGCCGGGGCTGTAGGTAAGAGGATTTGAGGGGAATTTGTGTCATGCTTCTATCAGAATAGATATTGATTTTAATCAAAGAGAAACAGATTCACTGAACCACAGATCATCGAGAGAGGGGGTGGGGAGAGGGAGATAGAGAGAGGTAGAGAAATTGTGCGAGGTAAAAAGGTAAACAGATAGCAAGCGAGAGACGAAGGGAGAGAGAATATTAGAGAGACTAAAATACAGAGATTATCCAAGACACAAACACATACTACACGCTGGCCAGGTGTTTCTACACTTGGAGAGGAATCAGAGAGAGAGAGAGTGAAGAAAAATACAAAGAGAGAGATCGGAGTGGGATCGGGAGACGTATGGACATACCATGGAGCTAAGACTGAAAGATTAATGGAACATCAGGACACTTTTATGTAGAGGAAGAGCTCACAACACAACCATCAGCACTGCAACCATGACCACAACCATCAACACTGCAACCATGACCACAACCATCAACACTGCAACCATGACCACAACCATCAACACTGCAACCATGACCACAATCATCAACACTGCAACCATGACCACAACCATCAACACTGCAACCATGACCACAACCATCAACACTGCAACCATGACCACAACCATCAACACTGCAACCTTGACCACAACCATCAGCACGGCAACCATGACCACAACCATCAACACTGCAACCATGACCACAACCATCAACACTGCAACCATGACCACAACCATCAACACTGCAACCATGACCACAACCATCAATACTGCAACCATGACCACAACCATCAACACTGCAACCATGACCACAACCATCAACACTGCAACCATGACCACAACCATCAACACTGCAACCTGGACCACAACCATCAGCACTGCAACCATGACCACAACCATCAGCACTGTAACCATGACCACAACCATCAACACTGCAACCATGACCACAACCATCAGCACTGCAACCATGACCACAACCATCAACACTGCAACCTGGACCACAACCATCAACACTGCAACCATGACCACAACCATCAACACTGCAACCATGACCACAACCATCAACACTGCAACCTGGACCACAACCATCAGCACTGCAACCATGACCACAACCATCAGCACTGCAACCATGACCACAACCATCAACACTGCAACCTGGACCACAATCATCAACACTGCAACCATAACCACAACCATCAGCACTGCAACCATAACCACAACCATCAGCACTGCAACCATGACCAGAACCATCAGCCCCAAACCCAACTCAGTCATGGTGGAGCATCTGGTTTGAGTAACCATCACCTATATTTCTAATGTGATTTTATTAGTTTGATGCATCCCAGGACTCCCTGGAAAAACAGTGACAATTGTTGCTGAGAGGAATATCCTGGCTACATAAAGATGAACCTGACCTCTAACCCCAACCTTGACTGTATCGTGGTCATTCTGACCGTGAGGTGGTTGTATGGCATGTAACCATGGTGACTGGGGTCAGTAACCCGGGACGACGGAAACACAAATAAGTTTACCTGTGGGAGAACAACAAGAACAGACACAGAGGGTAGGAAGACACATACTATGGGCATTCATGAATATACACACATAACCCCCATACCCCCTGTAACCCTATACATCCTGTAATTCTTACCCCCTGACCTGCATTTCTCCTGGCTTCTGGTTATATCAGTCTTCATTAAGTTACGGAATGCAGGCCGGAAGAATCTGGAGTGATTCTAGGAGTAGCTAATTACCCAAATCAGGCAGTGTGTGTATGTGGGAAGGCTGTTGCGGAAACCGCAGGCAGTGTTTCTCCAATCACACCCTACAATTACAGGCTAATTAAAGAGACACATGCTCAACTATCGCAGGGTGTGGGTGTGTGTGTGTTTATATTGTGTGTTGTCCTTCCAGGCGTATAGACCATAAGCTGAAGAGGCAGGACGGCACCAAGTCTCTACTCATCAAGACTGAACAGCTGCTGAGATCGCTGGCCACTGAGTTTCTGAGACGCTGAACACATAGCTCCCAAACCAACACTGGCCCACATTATACTCGCAGTGTGTGTGTGTGTGTTGTGTGTGTGTGTGTGTGTGTGTGGTGTGTATGGAGAGTGGGATTCATAGGCAGCAATCTGGATTA